>NC_042990.1:26973181-27015681 GCF_901001165.1 Salmo trutta
AGAAAGAATGAGAGATGATTGTTGAGTAAATGACTACCCAGTGTACACTTGTTTTTTCAAGGTTAAAAATGGACCTGTGAGCAGACTTTTACTGCTCTCTCTCCACTCCTCCACTCCTCCGCTCCCCCTTTTTTCCTCTCCTCTGTTGATTCCTATTGATCTGTCGGTTATTGCTCGCCGCAGTTCATTTCTGTCACTGCAGTGTTTTTAGGAGGAATAGAAAACGATTTGCCTTAGGGGGTTTTCTCTAGGCTTAGAGTCTACCCTGAGGCAAGAACACCGGTACAAACACATGAACAAATAAACACACACACCCGCGCTCACATGTATGCCATGGAACACCACGCACTTACACATGCATGCACGCAAGCAGGCACACACACACACACACACACACACACACACACACACACACACACACACACACACACACACACACACACACACACACACACACACACACAAAAACAAACACTCAAATAGATACATATGCATTTACAGCTACAATAATGAACAGCTGAGTATTAACAAAGTCAGATCATTAATTAGCTTACACACAATCACACCCAAGCAGCACTACAGTTTCTCTTAGCATCTAAATTCTAGCCAATGGAGATTTAACATAGCAAAATCAAAGGTTAAACCCAAACTCCAGGCAACAACCCAACAATCTCACTTTCCCATGTTATATTTTCTCAATTTCTGTTCCATATTTCATATTCATGTACTTCTCTCTCTGGAGAACCCACTGGGCACACTGCATCATTTCAATGTGGATATTTGGGTAATATAATTAATCCATCCAATGGAAAAACAATGTCAGATTTTTTGTTTAGTTGTCACCCAAATGTATAGAACTGCGCTTTCAACCATTTAAAACACAGCAGAGTTGAAATGGGAATACAATGTCAGATATGCAACAGATTAATGTGTTATCACTGTGCTTCATCTAATAGCGGAACCAAATGACCTGGATGGCAGTTGAGATTACATTAAAAGTATGTGGTGCAAGTGATCAATTCCTTTGGAGATTCTGCACAGATTATTACAGTGATTGTGAAGATCTCCACAGACCTGTGACGACCTATGCATGCTATCTTGAACATGCACGCTTTATGTGATTACATAAGAAGAAATGTCTAGTTACAGTAACCTCAATGTGGCCATGGATGTTACTCATTTTAAGGTAGAATGTTACATTCGTTTGGAAGAGTTAACTTTAGGCTATTTACTGTATTTAAAGTAATTTAAAGCTATTTAAAGTAATATTGAATTGTATTTGGTTGACCCTTCCAAATATCAACATTTAAAGGATATATTTACTGCTTGGATAGTTCCATCTGAGCCACTGGCTTAATCCCATTCTTGAACTTTTATTTTTGATTGAGTCGGAGACGTGAATCCAACAAATCATTTGTTAAACTTGTCGACAAGTTAATGGGCTATTTATTGTATTTCAAAAGTGATAAATAAACATTTGAAGGTGATTTATCTTCTGCTTGGGTAGATCCATATGTGCCACTGACTTAGTCTGGCTTTATTTCCAGTTCGTCTTCAAATTAATAATTGATATGTTTGATTCATTTCTCCATCTCAACCAACAAGCTAAGTAAAGAAGTATGACTAAATCAAACCTTAAATGCACTTTAAATAAGGTTTGCTTTGATTAAGTCCTTTTCTTGAACTTATATTTTTGGTTGAGATGGAGATGTGAATCCAACATTATGAATTTGTAGACAAACTGGAATTAAAACCAGACTAAGTCAGTGGCACAGAATCCAACTGTGAAATCAAACAGCACTTGAAATGGAAAGTCTATTGTATTGCTTATGTTTAGTTGAAATCTGGGTTGAATAGAAACAATAGCTGTTGATGACTTTACAAATGCAATATATGTCACATCTGCTCCTGCCACAAGCCTTAGTGGACATACGGTGTCTCCTTGACCTGCAGCCATTCCCCCAGTTCCCTCTCCCTCTCTCTCTCTGTGTGATTGTGTGGTTGGATACAGGTGTGCTGGAGTCAGAGCAGGTCCCCACCAGCTGCAACCCGTTCCATAATCAAGAACTATACAAATACTCAGTCCTGCCACTTCCACTCTGCCAGATCGTAATCTCCGTTTAGTCAGTCATGCTTCGAGCTATTTATTATTATTTAAGAGCCTGTATCCTGCTGTGCCTGTTTCCTTGCCTGCCGCTGTTTCTCTTCTCACTGCAGTTTTGCCTCTCTGACTCTGGCTCCTGTCTCCTGTTCCACCTCTCACCACCTTGCTACCCTGTTCTGGATTCAACTCACCACCACACCCTTGGATTCCCCTCCGGACCTGTTTACCCTGTCCCAACCCAGCTCACTCCAACCTCAGCCTGCACATCTGGTTTCCTACAATTCATCCGAGCTTCCCTGGATCTGCCCTTCATCGTTTGACATGTTTCTACGAAATTTACGGATACTATTTGGATTTTTCGTCTGCCTGTTGTGACTGCCTTTGACTGCCTTCCTGTGTTACAATAAATATCTTGGTTCATTCATCCCTGTTTCCTGGTCTGAGTCTGCTCTTGGGTTCCCCTGTTCTGCTCCGCTTAACAATTTAGGCCTAAAATATCATCATTGATGATATATGAGTGATAAAGTATAATCACATTTCATTTGCTCTGTTAAACCTACCCTTTAGAATAACTTCGATAGCAACAGTGAATCTATCTTTCACACGATAGCACATTGGTAATAATCAGTGACAAATATCCTAGCTGAGTAAGGCTTGGTTTTAAACCCTGGATGGGAGACCAAAGAGTAGCTGTCGATAAATTCTCCAACTTTTCCTGATAGTCGAAGATCTGACATTGTCTTAAAGGTACAAATTCAACATATGTCATACAAGGCCGGGCTATGTTTAAATTTCATTTCCATGATATCATATTCAACCCTTAATAAAACAGTTTACGTTAACTTTTTTCAAATCCAATGTATTTCAAAGTAAATTCCACATCACAATGCGTTGACAAGTTATGTTGAAACAATGTTGATTCAACCAGTTTGTGCCGAGTCCCACATGGATCTGTGGGGAAGTGGAGTAAGCTGTCTCTCTCTCTTCTCTCTCTTCTCTCTCTCTTCTCTTCTCTCTCTCCTCTCTCTTTATCTCTCTCTCTCTTTCTCTCTCTCCTTTCTCTCTCTCTCTTTCTCTCTCTTTCTCTTTCTATTTCTCTCTCTCTCTTTCTCTCTCTTCTCACTCTCTATTTCTCTCTTGCTGTATCAAATCAATTCAATTCAATTTGCTTTATTGCCATGACGTAACAATGTATATATTACCAAAGCTTAATTTGGATATTTACAATACTAAAATAATAAGAAACCAAATTGTCAAAGGGACAACAGTAACAACAATAACCAGCTCTGTCTCAGGTTCTGCTGTGGTGCAGTGGTTGCACAGCCTTTCCTCTACAGGGAGCCAAGTTTTCCTGTGTCTACCCTTGTCAATAGCAAGGCTGTGCTCACTGATACTCTACTTTGTCAAGGTTTTTATCAGTAACCATGGTCAAATAGTTAGCCACGGTGTACTGTCGATTTAGGGCCAGATAGCACTGCATTTTGCTTTGTGCTTGTGTTTCCCAATAATCAATGTAGTTTTGTTTTGACTGTGTTGTAATGTGCTTTATTCTGATTGATTGGATGTTCTGGTCCTGAGGCTTCAGTGTGTTAGTAGAACATGTTTCTCCCCCTTGAGTAAGGTCAGTGTGTCTATGTATGCAGAAGACTCAACACTATTCACGTCAGCTACTACAGCGACTCAAATGACTGCATCACTTAGCAAAGAGCTGCAGTTAGTTTTGGATTGGGTAGCAAGGAATAAGTTAGTCCTAAATTTTTCCAAAACTAAAAGCATTGTATTTGGGACATGTAATTCACGAAACACTAAACCTCAAGTACATCTCGTAATGAAAAATGTGGAAATTGAGCAAGTTGAGGTGACTAAACTGCTTGGAGTAACCCTGGATTGTACACTGTCATGGTTAAAACCTATTGAAACAACTGTAGCTAAGATGGGCAGAAGTCTGTCCATAATAAAGTGCTGCTCTGCCTTAACCTCACTAGGGTAGGAGGCACTATTTTCACCTGAAAAGCGTGCCCAAAGTAAACTGCCTGTTAGTCAGGCCCAGAAGCTAGGATTGCATATAATTGGTAGATTTCGATAGAAAACACTCTAACGTTTCCAAAACTGTTAAAATAATGTATGTGAGTATAACAGAACTGATATGGCAGGCAAAAACCTGAGAAAAACCAATCCAGGAAGTGGGATTTTTTAAATGTTTGTAGTTTTCCATTGACTGCCTATACAGTATCCCATGACTTCGGACTCAAATTGCACTTCCTATGGCTTCCACTAGATGTCAACAGTCTTTAGAAATTGTTTCAGGCTTGTATTCTGAAAAATGAGGGAGTAAGACCACTTTGAGTGAGTGGACCCTGGGAAGTCGTCAGACCTGTTTGCTGCGCAGAACCGAGAGCGCGCCTTTCTTGTTTTTCTTTTATATTGACAAATCTATTGTCCGGTTGAAATATTATCGATTATTTTGACTAAAAACAACCTGAGGATTGACTATAAACATCGTTTGACATGTTTCTACGAAATTTACGGATACTATTTGGATTTTTCGTCTGCCTGTTGTGACTGCCTTTGAGCCATTGGATTACTGAACAAAACACGCCAACAAAATGGATATATAGAGGGACTTTGTCGAACAAAACAAACATTTCTTGTGAAACTGGGAGTCTTGTGAGTGCAACCATATGAAGATCAAAGGTAAGTGATTAATTTTTTCACTATTTCTGACTTTTGTAACTCCAATATTTGGCTGGTAACTGTTTGTAATGTTTTGTGTGCTGGGCGCTGTCCTCAGATAATCGCATGGTATGCTTTTGCCGTAAAGCCTTTTGAAATCTGACACCGCGGTTGGATTAACAAGAAGTTAATCTTTAAGGCAATGTATAACACTTGTATGTTTTATGAATTTTTATTGTCAGTATTTCTGTTTTTGAATTTGGCGCACTGCAATTTCACCGGATGTTGGCCAGGTAGCGTCCAACATACCCATAAGTTAACAACACTATCAAAAAGGCAGGTCCTACAGGCCCTAGTTTTGTCACACCTAGTCTACTGTTCAGTAGTGTGGTCAGGTGCCACAAAGAGGGACTTGGGAAAATTGCAGTTGGCTCAGAACAGGGCAGAACGACTGGCCCTTTAAAGTATACAGAGAGCTGACATTTACGACATGCATGTCAATCTCTCATGGCTCAAAGTGGAAGAGAGATTGACTTCATCATTACTTGTTTTTGTAGGAGGCGTCGACAAGCTGAATGTACCGAGCTGTCTGTTTAAAATACTAGCACACAGCTCAGACCTCCATGCATACCCCACAAGACATGCCACCAGAGGTCTCTTCACAGTCCCCAAGTCCAGAACAGGCTATGGAAGGTGCACAGTACTACATAGAGCCCTGACAACATGGAACTCTATTCCACATCAGGTATCTGATGCAAGCAGTAGAATCAGATTCAAAAAGCAAGTAAAAACACACCTTATAGAACAATGGGGACTGTGAAGAGACACACACACAAAGGTACAGACACATGCATATGCACACATTGTGATATTGTTGTATTGTGGTATTGAACATTTTGTGTTGTGGATATGTGGTGGTGTAGTGATGCTATATGATGTACTGTTTTATCTTAATCTTTTTTTTATATGTAATCTGGGTGATTTGGTATGTTTGGACCCCAGGAAGAGTTGAGGATCCCTAATAAATACAAATCTCAATCACCAGATCTCAACCCAATTGAACACTTATGGGAGATTCTGGAGTGGCGCCTGAGACAGCGTTTTCCACCAGAATCAACAAAACACCAATTTATGGAATTTCTCATGAAAGAATGATGTTGCATCCCTCCAATTGAGTTCCAGACACTAGAATCTATGCCAAGGTGCATTTAAGCTGTTATGGCTTGTGGTGGCCCAACGCCCTATTAAGCCATTTTATGTTGGTGTTTCCTTTTGGGAATGAGGGAATGGGGTGCTATCTGGGACAAAACCACAGAGATCTCATAATGTTATTCAGTATTATTCATGGACTAAATCATATGCTTATGCTAATTAAATGGGTCAATTGCCTTCATCTCACTCATGGGAAAATAACAATTATTTTCAGAGGAACACCCCGGGTATTTGGACTGTGGACGTCTCGGTATTCCCGATTATGTTTCAGTATCCCCGATGTGGACCTACGGCTTTTTTTTCATGCTGTTAAACACTAACACACACACTCAATTGTCATGTTACATTTTCCCAGATGTGTGTATTTTCTACTATTAAACCTTGAATCAATTGTGTCTCAAGAGCTCCACTCCCTCAGCCCTGAAATTTGTGTGCGCACCTCTCGGATTCAGAGGGGTTGGGTTAAATGTGGAAGACACATTTCGGTTGAATGCATTCAGTTGTACAACTGACTATCCCCCTTTCCCTAATATCACTGTTATCAACCTAGCAAATTAAGACAATTATTAAATGGTGAAAGTCATTAATCGAAACAAATAATTCAAACTTTAGCTTGATGAATGACTATGCTGTTGTCATGTGTAATTTTTTGAAGAAGTTAACAAGATATGTGTATAACAAATCAATTTCCTCAACACAGATACCTCCGTCTCACAATATTAATGAAAGATCATAAAACATAAAACAAGGATTAAATATAATTCATTATTATAGTGTTACGTCGTATAATTTTATGAAAAAGTCAATGCTTTTTACATGATGCTTAGCAGACGAACAGGGGAGACAGAAATCTCTTCCTCTAACTAACAATTTGTTTCCAGACTTTGGCTGCTTCTGCTGCTTATCAGTTTATACTTGTTAAATATTAATGTTTAGGATCTGTCTCAACAGGCGCTGAGCTGAACTCACACCCACCTCATCAGTGCTTCTTTTTACTAATGTATGAACAAATATGATTTATTAATTATTACACTCATCCCATCTCCGGCTCCCATTCATCACAAAGTTTATAACTATGCAATTTGCCTCTCATGTTTGTCAGACTCGTGTTTCAAATCCAGAAAATACAACAACACGCTGTGAATAATGTTGAACAGTGTCAGGGGAGGGATAGAGAAAATATACACAAATATGCACAAACTGTGAGAGAGTAAAAAAGTTACAAATAAAACAAATATTTTCATGTCGACTTAATGCTCTCTCTCTCCTCTCTTTATCCAACTTCTCTCTCTTCTACCCCATCTCTTTCACTCTCACTCTCTCTCTTCTACCTCTTTCTCTTTTACCTCTCTCTCTCCTCTCTTCTATCTCTTCTAACTCGCTCTTCTACCTCTCTCTCTCTTCTACCTCTCTCTCACTCTCTCTCTCTGTTGATAGTGTGCCTGACAGATTGTAAACATATGGATGGTATGTGTGTCTCTGCCAAACGATAGAGACAGGACAGACAGGACAACCACGGTGTTGCATCACAATAATCAGATAGAGATGATGGCCCTTAAGTATTATGTATACAACTGCTGAAGTGAGAGAGAGAGACAGAGAGAGAGAGTGATACAGAGAGAGACAAAGAGAGAGAAAGAGAGAAAGAGAGACAGAGCGAGAGAGAGACAGCGAGAGAGAGAGAGAGAGAGAGAGAGAGAGAGACACACACAGGTCTACCTGGCAGGGCACAGATGGTGGAGTTGTTCCTGCCATCCATCATCTCTTTAAAGAAG
This sequence comes from Salmo trutta, assembly GCF_901001165.1. Lineage (NCBI taxonomy): Eukaryota > Metazoa > Chordata > Actinopteri > Salmoniformes > Salmonidae > Salmo > Salmo trutta. The sequence continues at coordinate 26,980,946 of NC_042990.1, forward strand.
TAGTTATTGGTTACAATGATCTGTGAACTAAGAGTTATCCATCCCAAAGCATACTGCACTGAACAGCTCTATGTGTCTTATACTGAGATGAGTCAACTCCTTGGCTCACAGAATAAAGTTAAAAGGGAACAGGGAGAGAGACAGAGGCAAACAAACTTGACCTTTGCTTGAATCTGTTGATTTGACTTCATTTTATTTCTTATTTGCTTTCATGAAAAGGATGATAAACATTTACATGTGTAAATTGATATACACATTTGAAGTCGGAAGTTTACATACACTTAGATTGGAGTCATTAAAACTCGTTTTTCAACCACTCCACCAAATTCTTGTTAACAAACTATAGTTTTGGTAAGTCGGTTAGGACATCTACTTTGTGCATGACAAAAGTAATTTTTCCAACAATTGTTTACAGACAGATTATTTCACTTATAAGTCACTTTATCACAAATCCAGTGGGTAAGAAGTTTACATACACTAAGTTGATTGTGCCTTTAAACAGCTTGGAAAATTCCCAAAAATTATATCATGGATTTAGAAGCTTCTGATAGGCTAAATGACATCATTTGAGTCAATTGGAGGTGTACCTGTGGATGTATTTCAAGGCCTACCTTCAAACTCAGTGCCTCTTTGCTTGACATCATGGGAATATCAACCAAGACCTCAGAAAAAGATTGTAGACCTCAACAAGTCCGGTTCTTCCTTGGGAGCAATTTCCAAATAACTGAAGGTACCACGTTCATCTGTAAAAACAATAGTACGCAAGTATAAACACCATGGGACCACGCAGCCGTCAAATCGCTCAGGAAGGAGACACGTTCTGTATCCTAGAGATGAACGTACTTTGATGCGAAAAGTGCAAATCAATCCCAGAACAACAGCGAAGGACCTTGTGAAGACGCTGGAGGAAATGGATACAGAAAATTCTATATCCACAGTAAAACGAGTCCTATATCGACATAACCTGAAAGGCCGCTCAGCAAAGAAGAAGCCACTGCTCCAAAACCACCATAAAAAAGCCAAACTACAGTTTGTAGCTGCACATGGGGACAAAGATCGTGCTTTTTGGAGAAATGTCCTCTGGTCTGATTAAACAAAAATAGAACTGTTTGGCCATAATGACCATCGTTATGTTAGGAGGAAAAAGGGGCAGGCTTGCAAGCCAAAGAACACCATCCCAACCGTGAAGCATGGGGGTGGCAGCATCATGTTGTGGGGGTGCTTTGCTGCAGGAAGGACTGGTACACTTCACAAAATAGATGGCATCTTGAGGCAGGAAAATTATGTGGATATATTGAATCAACATCTCATGACATCAGTCAGGAAGTTAAAGCTTGGTCGCAAATGGGGTCTTCCAAATGGACAATGACCAAAAGCATACTTCCAAAGTTGTGGCAAATGGCTTAAGGACAACAAAGTCAAGGTATTGGAGTGACAATCACAAAGCCCTGACCTCAATCCCATAGAAGATTTGTGGGCAGAACTGAAAAAGCATGTGTGAGCAAGGCCTACAAACCTGACTCAGTTACACCAGCTCTGTCAGGAGGAATGGGCCAAAATTCACCCAACTTATTGTGGTAAGCTTGTGGAAGCCTACCTGAAATGTTTGACCCAAGTTAAACAATTTAAAGGCAATGCTACCAAATTCTAATTGAGTATATGTAAACTTCTGACCTCTGGGAATGTGATGAAAGAAATAAAAGCTGAAATAAATCATTCTCTCTGCTATTTTTCTGATATTTCACATTCATAAAATAAATTGGTGATCCTATCTGACCTAGGACAGGGATTTTTTTACTGGGATTAAATGTCAGGAATTGTGAAAACTGAGTTTAAATGTATTTGGCTAAGGTGTATGTAAACTTCCGACTTCAACTGTATACTGCTATGCTGCTATACTGCTTGTGTACATCTTGTCTGACATCTTGTCTAAGTGCCCATGTATGTCGAGGAATGAGCAAGGCATATTTTTTCATTTCACCTTTATTTAACCTGTTATGGATAAGGGGCAGTATTTTCACGTCCGGATAAAAAAACGTACCCGATTTAATCTGTTTATTACTCCTGCCCAGAAACTAGAATATGCATATAATTGTTTGATTTGGATGGAAAACACCCAAGCGCGCGCTTGCACTTGAAGAGGCCATTTTACATTTTCAATCTTTGAACGAAAACAACGACTCCCGGTCGGAATATTATCACTATTTTACGAGAAAAATCGCATAAAAATTGATTTTAAACAGCGTTTGACATGCTTCGAAGTACGGTAATGGAATATTTTGAATTTTTTTGTCACGATACGCGTGGGCGCGTCACCCTTCGTTACCCTTCGGATAGTGTCTTGAACGCACAAACAAAACGCCGCTATTTGGATATAACTATGGATTATTTGGAACCAAACCAACATTTGTTGTTGAAGTAGAAGTCCTGGGAGTGCATTCTGACGAAGAACAGCAAAGGTAATCCAATTTTTCTTATAGTAAATCGGAGTTTGGTGAGAACCAAACTTGGTGGGTGTCAAAATAGCTAGCCTGTGATGGCCGGGCTATCTACTCAGAATATTGCAAAATGTGCTTTCACCGAAAAGCTATTTTAAAATCGGACACCGCGATTGCATAGAGGAGTTCTGTATCTATAATTCTTTAAATAATTGTTATTTTTTTTGTGAACGTTTATCGTGAGTAATTTAGTAAATTCACCGGAAGTGTTCGGTGGGAATGCTAGTTCTGAACGTCACATGCTAATGTAAAAAGCTGGTTTTTGATATAAATATGAACTTGATTGAGCAAAACATGCATGTATTGTATAACATAATGTCCTAGGGGTGTCATCTGATGAAGATCATCAAAGGTTAGTGCTGCATTTAGCTGTGGTTTGAGTTTATGTGACATTATATGCTAGCTTGAAAAATGGGTGTCTGATTATTTCTGGCTGGGTACTCTGCTGACATAATCTAATGTTTTGCTTTCGTTGTAAAGCCTTTTTGAAATCGGACAGTGTGGTTAGATTAACGAGGAGGACAGGAGGAGCCACACCGGGTACAGGAGGAGCCTTCCTCCTGTACCCGGTGTGAGGACACACTGCCGACCGGTGCTGGGGGAGCTCCTCTGGGAATCGGGATGGCAGGCGGAGCACTCCTCGTTCACCCCAGTTGAGCACCAACCTCACCCAGAGCTCCCTGTTGGTCATATGTTTGTACTTGTAACTTTCCCTGAGTTTTCTCCCTCTTTCCAGCATAAGGCGCTAGTCGATTCAGGCACAGCTGGAATCTTTATGGATCGTGGGCTCGCGTTAAGGCTAGGGATTCCCCTGGTGTCATTGGACCAACCTTTCCCCGTGCACTCCTTAGATAGCCGACCATTAGGGTCAGGGCTGGTCAGGGAGGCCACGGTGCCACTGGACATGGTAACGCAGGGGGATCATGGGGAACGAATTAGTCTCTTCCTCATTGATTCGCCTGCGTTTCCGGTGGTGCTGGGGATTCCCTGGCTGGCCAATCACAATCCTGATATTTCTTGGAAACAGGGTGCTCTCAGAGGGTGGTCAGAGGAGTGTTCAGGCAGGTGTAAAGGAGTTTCCATCGGTGCGACGAGAGTCCAGACCAGGTTTCCGCTGTGCGCATTCCCTCTGAATATGCCGATTTGGCTATCGCCTTCTGTAAAAAGAGGGCGACCCGATTACCACCTCATCGACGAGGGGATTGCGTGATAAACCTCCAGGTAAACGCTACACTTCCCAGGAGTCACGTGTACCCATTGTCACAAGAGGAAACGTTGGCTATGGAGACATATGTCACGGAATCTCTGAGACAGGGGTACATTCGGCCCTCCATGTCACCCGTCTCCTCGAGTTTCTTTTTCGTGAAGAAAAAGGATGGAGGTCTGCGTCCGTGCATTGATTATCGAGGTCTAAATTCCATCACAGTAGGGTTTAGTTACCCGCTACCTCTCATCGCTACGGCGGTGTAATCATTTCACGGAGCGCGTTTTTTCACGAAACTGGATCTCAGGAGCGCGTACAATCTGGTGCGTATCCGGGGAGCAGACGAGTGGAAAACCGCGTTTAGTACCACATCGGGCCACTATGAGTACCTCGTCATGTCGTATGGGTTAAAGAATGCTCCAGCCGTGTTTCAATCCTTTGTCGACGAGATTCTCAGGGACCTGCACGGGCAGGGTGTGGTGGTGTATATTGATGACATCCTGATCTATTCCGCCACATGCGCAGCGCATGTCTCCCTGGTGCGCAAGGTGCTTGGGCGACTGCTGGAGCATAACCTGTACGTTAAGGCTGAGAAATGTGTGTTTTTCAAACGAGCCGTTTCCTTCCTGGGGTATGGCATTTCCACTTCGGGGGTGGTGATGGAGTGTGACCGCGTTACAGCCGTGCGTAATTGGCCGACTCCGACCACGGTAAAGGAGGTGCAGCGGTTCTTAGGGTTTGCCAATTACTACCGGAGGTTTATCTGGGGCTTTGGCCAAGTGGCTGCTCCCATTACCTCACTGCTGAAGGGGGGTCTGGCGCACTTGCGCTGGTCAGCAGAGGCGAACAGAGCGTTCAGTCGTCTGAAGGAGCTGTTTACCGACGCTCCCGTGCTGGCTCATCCGGACCCCTCTTTGGCATTCATAGTGGAGGTGGACGCGTCCAAGACTGGGGTGGGGGCCGTGCTATCACAGTGGTCGGGCACGCCACTCAAACTCCGCCCATGCGCTTTCTTTTCTAGGAAGCTCCGGCCGGCGGAGCAGAACTATGACGTGGGGGACTGGGAGTTGTTAGCTGTGGTCAAGGCTCTGAAAGTGTGGAGACATTGGCTTGAGGGGGCTAAGCACCCTTTCCTCATCTGGACTGACCACCGTAATCTCGAGTACATCCGGGCAGCTAGGAGACTGAATCCACGTCAGGCCAGGTGGGCCATGTTCTTTACCCGTTTCTGGTTCACTATCTCTTATCGGCCAGGTTCACAGAACATTAGCGCTTTTGGCAAGTGCTCTATCAGAGGACCATCAGACTGAGGCTCATGCATGAGGGGATCCCATGCTTTTACTTTCGCTCTCTTTGTATTAAAAAACGATTTCCCGGTCGGAATATTATCGCTTTTTTACGAGAAAAATGTCATAAAAATTGATTTTAAACAGCGGTTGACATGCTTCGAAGTACGGTAATGGAATATTTAGAATTTTTTTGTCACGAAATGCGTCGTGCTCGTCACCCTTATTTACCCTTTCGGATAGTGTCTTGAACGCACAAACAAAACGCCGCTATTTGGATATAACAATGGATTATTTGGGACCAAACCAACATTTGTTATTGAAGAAGAAGTCCTGGGAGTGCATTCTGATGAAGAACAACAAAGGTAATAACATTTGTCTTATAGTAAATCGGACTTTGGTGAGTGCTAAACTTGCTGGGTGTCTAAATAGCTAGCCCTGTGATGCCGGGCTATCTACTTAGAATATTGCAAAATGTGCTTTCACCGATAAGCTATTTTAAAATCGGACATAGCGAGTGCATATAGGAATTCTGTATCTATAATTCTTAAAATAATTGTTATGTTTTTTGTGAACGTTTATCGTGAGTAACCTCTCTGGGCAAGCGTCCCACCTAGCCCAGAGAGGTAAAGGAATAAACGCATTTTTCCTTACCTCTGCTCTCTGCGCCTGACTCCTACCACCACTCCTAGAAATCGCTGACACTGTGTACAGCTGCAGCGATCGTTAAGCTGCTCTGACAGCTGACGCTTAAAGTTAGTGAGGGAGATATAAGTCTCCAACATCAGTGATTTTTGCAATTCGTTCCAGTCGTTGACAGCAGAGTACTGGAAGGAAAGGAGGCCAAACGAGGTGTTGGCTTTGGGGATGACCTGTGAAATATATCTGCTGGAGTGCGTGGTACAGGTGGGTGTTGCTATGGTGACCAGTGAGCTGAGATAAGGCGGAGCTATAACGAGCAAGGACTTATAGATTACCTGGAGCCACTGGGTTTGGCGACGAATATGCAGCAAGGACCAGCCAACGAGAGCGTACAGGTCGCAGTGGTGGGTAGTATATGGGGCTTTGGTGACAAAACGGATGGCACTGTGATTGACTGCATCCAATTTGCTGAATAGAGTGTTGGAGGCTATGGTGTAAATCAAATCAAATTTATTTTTCAATTCAAATGTATTTATATAGCCCTTCTTACATCAGCTGACAGGAGGGGTCAGGAGACACTGTGGCCCCATCCGATGAAACCCCCGGACAAGTCCAAACAGGTAGGATATAACCCCACCCACTTTGCCAAAGCACAGCCCCCACACCACTGGAGGGATATCTCCAACCACCAACATACCATCCCGGGACAAGGCCGAGTATAGCCCACAAAGATCTCCCCCACGGCACAACCCAAGGGGGGGCGCCAACCCAGAAAGGAAGACCACGTCAGTGACTCAACCCACTCAAGTGACACACCCCTGCCAGGGACGGCATGGAAGAACACCAGTTAGCCAGTGACTCAGCCCCTGTAATAGGGGTAGAGGCAGAGAACCCCAGTGGAAAGAGGGGAAACCGGCCAGGCAGAGACAGCAAGGGCGGTTCGTTGCTCCAGCCTTTCCGTTTACCTTCACACCTCTGGGCCAGACTACACTTAATCATAGGACCTACTGAAGAGATGTGTCTTCAGTAAAGACTTAAAAGTTGAGACTGAGTCTGCGTCTCTCACATGGGTAGGCGGACTATTCCATAAAAATTGATCTCTATAGGAGAAAGCCCTGCCTCCAGCTGTTTGCTTAGAAATTCTAGGAACAATTAGGAGGCCCGCGTCTTGTGACTGTAGCGTACGTGTAGGTATGTACGGCAGGACCAAATCGGAAAGATAGGTAGGAGCAAGCCCATGTAATGCTTTGTAGGTTAGCAGTAAAACCTTGAAATCAGCCCTTGCCTTAACAGGAAGCCAGTGTAGGGAGGCTAGCACTGGAGTAATATGATCAGATTTTTTGGTTCTAGTCAGGTTTCTAGCAGCCGTATTTAGCACTAACTGAAGTTTATTTAGTGCTTTATCCGGGTAGCCGGAAAGTAGAGCATTGCAGTAGTCCAACCTAGAAGTAACAAAAGCATGGATACATTTTTCTGCGTCATTTTTGGACAGAAAGTTTCTGATTTTTGCAATGTTACGTAGATGGAAAAAAATCTGTCCTTGAAACAGTCTTGATATGTTCTTCAAAAGAAAGATCAGGGCCCAAAGTAACGCCGAGGTCCTTCACAGTTTTATTTGAGACGACTGTACAACCATCCAGATTAATTGTCAGATTCAACAGAAGATCTCTTTGTTTCTTGGGACCTAGAACAAGCATCTCTGTTTTGTCCGAGTTTAAAAGTAGAAAGTTTGCAGCCATCCACTTCCTTATTTCTGAGACACAGGCTTTTAGCGAGGGCAATTTTGGTGCTTCACCATGTTTCATTGAAATGTACAGCTGTGTGTCATCCGCATAGCAGTGAAATTTAACATTATGTTTTCAAATGACATCCCCAAGAGGTAAAACATATAGTGAAAACAATAGTGGTCCTAAAACGGAACCTTGAGGAACACTGAAATTTACAGTTGATTTGTCAGAGGACAAACCATTCACAGAGACAAACTGATATCTTTCCGACAGATAAGATCTAAACCAGGCCAGAACTTGTCCATGTAGACCAATTTGGGTTTCCAATCTCTCCAAAACAATGTGGTGATCGATGGTATCAAAAGCATGACATTGCCGAAGTCAAGGATCGGTAGGATAGTCAGTTTTAAGAGGGTAAGTTTGGCAGCATGATTGAAGGCAGCTTTGTTGCGAAATATGAAGCTGATTCTAGATTTAACTTTTGATTGGTGATGCTTAAAATGAGTCTGGAGGGAGAGTTTACAGTCTAACCAGACACCTAGGTATTTATAGCTGTCCACATACTCTAAGTCAGAACGGTCCAGAGTAGTGATGCTAGTCGGGCGGGTGGGTGCGGGCAGCGATCGGTTGAAGAGCATACATTTTGTTTAACTAGCATTTAAGAGCAGTTAGAGGCCACGGAAGGAGTGTTGTATGGTGTTGATGTAACGCGGGTCGTATAAAGGGGACCAAGGCGCAGCGTGTAGAGTGCTCATATTTACTTGTAATGAATACACTTTAACAAAACAACAAAACGACCGAGAACAGTTCCGTCAGGTGACATACACTAAACAGAAAACCACTACCCACAAAACCCAGGAAGAAAAACCCCTACTTAAATATGATCTATAATCAGAGGCAACGTGATTCAGCAGCCTCCAATTAGAGATCAACCCAAACAATCCCAACATAGAAATAGAAAAACTAGAACTTAAACATAGAAATAGAACAACCCAAAACACCCCCTGTCACAACCCAAAACACCCCCTGAAAATGACATCTTACTAGGATCAGGACGTGACAGTTGAAGCTCGTTTGGAGGTTTGTTAACACAGTGCCCAAGGAAGGGCCAGATGTATACAGAATGATGTCGTCTGCGTAGAGGTGGATCAAAGAATCACCAGCAGCAAGAGCGACATCATTGATATATACAGAGAAAAGAGTCGTTCCGAGAATTGAACCCTGTGGCACCCCCATAGAGACTGCCAGAGGTCTGGACAACAGGCCCTCCAATTTGACACACTGAACTCGATCTGAGAAGTAGTTAGTGAACCAGGCGAGGCAGTCATTAGAGAAATCAAGGCTGTTGAGTCTGCCAATAAGAATACGGTGACTGACAGAGTCGAAAGCCTTGGCCAGGATGATGAAGACAGCTGCACAGTGCTGTCTTTTATCGATGGCGGTTATGATATCGTTTAGGACCTTGAGTGTGGCTGAGGTGCACCCGTGACCAGCTCGGAAACCAGATTGCATAGCGGGGAAGGCACGGTGGGATTCGAAATGGTCGGTGATCTGTTTGTTCACTTGGCTTCCGAAGACCTTAGAAAGGCAGGGCAGGATGGATATAGGTCTGTAACAGTTTATGTGTGTGCGTGTGTGTTTGTCATTGTGTGTTGTCCTGTCATAAACTCAGGATGCTGCGTGTCACTGTGATATTCTCCTCTCTCTTGTGTTGCTCATTTCACAGGTGAACAGGCACATTAGTTCCACACACAATCCATCACTGGGCAGCCTAGATCTCTCTCTCTCTCTCTCACACAGACACACACACACACACACACACACACACACACACACACACACACACACACACACACACACACACACACACACACACACACACACACACACACACACACACACACACACCCTTGTCTTACTAATAGCCTCTTCGATGGGATTGGGAGATCAGGGACCCTTAAACCAATTACACTATCCTGCAGTATTCCTCTCCCCTTGTCAGACACACACACACACAGCCCCCTGTTGCCCACCCCACACACACATATACACACACTGTTCCCCCTACCTCGGGCACACTCAGACCTGAGACAAATTGCTTTGTTACCAGTGTCAGAGAGGCTGGGGTATGAGTGTAGCATAGCAGGGTCTGGGCCTAAATCAATTGGAAAGCAGAATTAGATACAGGTAGTTATTTCATCATTGCACACCCCATCTGAGACTAGACTCTTTGGGATAGGTCCACTTTAAGCAGTCTGTATACCTGGACTTAATAGGCAATTTCTGTGAAGAATCACCATAAAAATAAAAAAAAATCCATCTTGGTATATTTAAGCAATAAGTCCCAAGGAGGTGTGGCATATGGCCAATATACCACGGCTAAGGGTTGTTCTTAAGCACGATGCAACGCGTGGGTGGTTCTAATCCTGAATGCTGATTGGCTGACAGCCGTGGTATATCAGACTGTATACCACGGGTATGACAAAACATTTATTTTTACTGCTCTAATTACGTAACCAGTTTATAGTAGCAATAAGGCACCTCTGGGGGTTTGTGAAATGGCTCTTCCAAATGGACAATGACCCCAAGCGTACTTCCAAAGTTGTGGCAAAAAGGCTTAAGGACAACAAAGTCAAGGTATTGGAGTGGTCATCACAAAGCCCTGCGAGCAAGGAGGCTACAAACCAGCTCTGTCAGGAGGAAAGATTCACCCATTTTATGAGGTCTTGGCTGATTTCTTTTGATTTTCCCATGTTGTCAAGCAAATAAGCACTGAGTTGAAAGGTAGGCCTTGAAATACATCCACAGGTACACCTCCAATTGACTCAAATGATGTCAGTTAGCCTATCAGAATCTTCTAAAGCCATGACATCATTTTCTGGAATTTTCCAAGCTTTTTGAAGGCACTGTCAACTTAGTGTATGTAAACTTCTGACCCACTGGAATTGTGATACAGTGAATTATAAGTGAAATAATCTGTCTGTAAACAATTGTTGAAGAAGCTACTTGCGTCAAGCACATGTCCAAAGTTATTATGTGTAAGTGAAATAACAAGGAAGCCAAAGCGAGACCCAGCAAGAAAATGTTCCAATTCTTGCAAGACTGCGCAAATATATGCATGCTTGATCGGCGCAAACATAAGTGAAGTGCGTCCCACCTCGAATAGAGAAGTTTATCCGGCTCATTAAAGCCTCAAACATAAATTGTCCGCAATGCAGAAATGGGCTACTTCTATGTGAATTAATGAGGCAGAACACACTTCAATTCAGACTGTTGTTAGAATATACAACTTGATAGAAAATAATTTGAAATTGATAAATTGAAACATAGCCTGTAGATAATTAGCAGGCAGCGCGTGTTAACTGTCCTGTTGCGTAATAATCACATTTTGGAACGGTGAGTGCATTCTGACATCACGTGCATAAAACAACTCACGCCGGTGCGACCATTAGAGCTATTTGGAACTCACATGTGAAAAGGTTATTCCAGGTGCATTCCAGGTGACTACCTCATGAAGCTGGTTGAGAGAATGCCAAGAGTGTGCAAAGCTGTCATCAATACAAAGCGTGGCTACTTTGAAGAATCTCCAATATAAATTATATTTTGATTTGTTTAACACTTTTTTGGTTACTACATGATTCCATATGTGTTATTTAATAGTTTTGTTGTCTTCACTATTATTCTGCTATTATTCGATTATTTGAAAATAAAGAAAAACCCTTGAATGAGTAGGGGTGTCCAAACTTTTGATTGGTACTGTATATAGTGTACTTATTTTGACTGAAGCCTGGTCAAAAGCAGTGCACCAAATGGGGAATAGGATGCCATTTGGGACGCAGACAGGTGTTCATAGACCAACCCTTCAGCTAGTCATTTTGCCGTGTCAGATGGTGGTTGTAGTTAGAGGTACTTCCAACAGAGCCACTAGGTGTATTTTTCTATTCTGGTATTATTGTCTTATGTCCTCCTTTTGACAGCATAACCTGCATGAATCTGCAGGAGACCATTGTTTTGGACGTGTCACAAAACCTGCAATGAGAACAGTCCTGGAACAGAACACTTCACACACCCTTGACCTCACAATGGCAGGTGTGTGCGCATGTGTGTGTGTGCGTGCGTGTGTGATGTGCCGACAGGGTAAGTGGTGGATAGGGTCACTGTGAACTGTCTATGTTTGAGAAAAATTGGATTTGTCTCCCTTTTTCTCTCTCTCTCTCAATCCCTCATCCCCTCTCTCTCTCTCTTTCTCTCTCTCTTTCTTTCTCTCTCTCTCTCTCTCTCTCTCTCTCTCTCTCTCTCTCTCTCTCTCTCACTCTCTCTCTCTCTCTCTCTCTCTCTCTCTCTCACTCTCTCTCTCCCTCTCTTCTAAGCACTTAAATTGATTTAGTAAACGCTGTGAAAGTAAAAAAGTGTGAGAACGAAATAAATCGCAGGACATTTTGTCCCATAGTCCAAGGAGAGCAAAATCTGGGATCAAAGTGACACCACACATATACATATACATATAGTGGTGCATGGTGGTGCATGGTGAACAGAAGACCTAATAACTTGTTTTATACACCAGGTGGATCTAAACCTGCGTGCTGATTGGTTAAAACTGCGTTCCAGCTGGTGTCCATTCTACAAGTTACCACCGGCTAAAGCTATGACGTTGAAATGCCTATCTACTGTTCCATCTCACTGCGCAAGCCGCTGTCTCATCAGCCCAGCCAGGCAATTCATCAACTCCACTGTAAAAAAGCATCTAGACATTATTTCCCCTTGCTTTTGGTTTTCAACAACGGAGATGTGTATAAACCTTGCTGTCTGTCTCTCCGACATTTGCAACATCGTTTGAATATGCAAATTCGATCTACACTGTCCCATTGAGAATAAACGTGTTAGGACGAGACCGATAGCTTTTCTCAGCCAGTCGAAATCATGAATCAGCATCATTTTTATGGATTTATACAAAGAAATGCCAATAGAGAAACAGGTCAAATGAAATGAAATGCAGCTAGTTTGAAGTCTGTGCCAGATGAAATCGCGGATCATTGCTCTTTGTTAGGGATGTAGCTATCCAAATTAATGATAATAGAAAACAGCTTAAACAAACAAATGCAGCGACTTCACTGCTATTCTGGCTGCAGTGTTTGATGTGACTGTGTTAGCAGTAGTTGGCTAGCTAACAAGCAAGGGATAAGAATGCTGCCAGCCAGCATGGAAACAGAACATTTAGAACAAACTAATGGGTTCCGTCCACAGATATAGAACAAAAAGACCAAAATAAAAGGGCACATCTCTGGCAAACTAACCGATAGAATGAACGACCAGCCAGCTTGGAGAGCAACCCTAGATCTGTGTCAGACTTTATCTCGTAGAAGTAAGAAAGAGTATAAATTTATCAAAATAACATTTTCAATGAAAATATGTCAATCCCTACATTTTTGTCATTTAGCAGACGCTCTTATCCAGAGAGACTTACAGAAGCAATTAGGGTTAAGTGCCTTGATCAAGGGCACATCGATAGATTTTTAACCTACTCGGCTTAGGGGTTCAAATCATCAACCTTACGGTTACTGTCCCAACACTCCTAACCACTAGGATACCTGCCGCCCCACTGACAGATTTTCCTGAAAGATACTTTTCCCTGGTAAAGAGTCAAATTTGCTTCCCAGAAACAACTACTGGTCTAGCTGCATACACACACCCTTCCCAATCAGCCAGTGTTAATGTCTCCTGGCTGAGGGTCTCAGAAGAAGCAGCAGCAGAGGCGGAGGTGAACTGTTTTATTTCAACACTAATTTGGATCCTCAGCTCCTATATTACCGGAGACTGTTTGTTATTCTACCACAGAGGCGGAGTAGGCTCAGTGGTAAGTGTGTGTGTGTGTGTGTGTGTGTGTGTGTGTGTGTGTGTGTGTGTGTGTGTGTGTGTGTGTGTGTGTGTGTGTGTGTGTGTGTGTGTGTGTGTGTGTGTGTGTGTGTCCGAACGTGTGTCTTCCTGCCTGAAACACCGTAGTACCGGGCGTGATGAGTACCTGAGGGTTCCAACAGGGAGTGTGTCCCATTTAACAGTTGATACTCATTTAACCTCACAATGATGTTCTAAACACTCCTGAAGCCAACTAGATCTAATCCACCCCACTGCTCTCGCTACCATGGGAGCAATTTATACACAGCTCATCTCTGGGCTATTTTGTCTACCTCCAAATCACTGGAGTGCACTGCTCTTCTGTATGCAACAACTCATGCTCAATTACGGACCAGGCACACAGTGTGTGCAGGCAGATTTCTAAAGAGTGACTTCGAAATTGGACGTCTATCCATGTCCTGTGGACATCGGGAAATGCCTTCAAAACCGGCCGCTACGGGCGGCAGTGACCACTATCAAGTTGGCTTGGGTTTTGGTAGGGTATTGTGGATGGAGGTGGTGTGTGTATTTGAATTTTGGACAAATGTGGATAAACGTCTAATTCTGCAGTGAGACTGTGAGAGCTTGTTGGTGTGTGTGTGCGCATGTGTGTACATGTGTGTTCCTGTGGTGTACGCGTATGTGAGGCGATGACATGGTAAGTGGTGGATAGGGTCACTGTGAACTTACTATGTTTGAGAAAAATGAGATTTGCCTTTTTTTTGTTTCTCTGTCCCTCATCATCCCTCTCTCTTGCTCTCTCTCTCTCTCTCTCTCTCTCTCTCTCTCTCTCTCTCGCTCTCTCTCGCTCTCTCTCGCTCTCTCTCTCACTCTCTCTCTGTGTGTGTGTGTTTGTTGTGTGTGTCCGTGCCTGCCTGAGTATGGTGCAGGCAAAGCATCTAAAAACTAGAATCAAATCCAAGCAAATAAAATATTATTGCATTTGTGACATGCGCCGAATACAGCAGGTGTAGACCTTACAATGAAATGCTTACTTACAAGCCCTTAACCAACAATGCAGTTTTAAGAAAATACCTAAAAAGCAGTAGTAAATAACAATAGCAGGGCTATATACAGGGGGTACCGGTACAGAGTCAATGTGTCAATGTGCGGGGGCACCGATATCGAGGCTCAGTAATTGAGGAAATTATGTACATGTAAGTAGAGTTATTAAAGTGGCTATGCATAGATAATAACAGAGCAGCAGCATGGGGGGAAGGGGGGGAGTATTATGTCTTGGGGACAGAAGCTGTTTAGAAGCCTCTTGGACCTAGACTTGGCGCTCCGGTACCGCTTGCTGTGCAGTAGCAGAGAGAACAGTCTATGACTAGGATGGCTGGAATCTTTGACAATTTTTAGGGCCTTCCTCTGACACTGCCTGGTATAGAGGTCCTGGATGGCAGGAAACTTGGCCCCAGTGATGAAAGGGGCCGTATGCACTACCCTCTGTAGTGCCTTGCGGTTGGAGGCCGAGCAGTTGCCATACAAGGAGGTGATGCAACCCTTAAGGATGCTCTCGATGGTGCAGCTGTGAAACCTTTTGAGGATCTAAGTCCCCATACCAAATCTTTTCAGTCTCGTGAGTGGGAATAGGTTTTGTCGTGCCCTCTTCATGACTGTCTTGGTGTGCTTGGACCATGTTAGTTTATTGGTGATGTGGACGCCAAGGAACTTGAAGCTCTCAACCTGCTCCACTACAGCCCCATCAATGAGAATGGGGATTTACTCGGTCCTCCTTTTCCTATAGTCCACAATCATCTCCTTTGTCTTGATGATGTTGAGGGAGAGGTTGTTGTCCTTGCACCACACAGTCAGGTCTCTGACCTCCTCCCTATAGGCTGTCTCATCGTGATCGGTGATCACGCCTACCACTGTTGTGTCGTCAGCAAACTTAATGATGGTGTTGGAGTCGTGCCTGGCCGTGCAGTCAGGAGTGAACACTGCAGTGGAGCAGAGAGGAGCTCTGAACCAGTCCACCTGTTTCACTTTAGCACCACACTCGCTGACAGTGGTATTTTGCATGTAATGTAGATTTATCATTGTACTGTGCCTTGTCATTTGAAGACATTCAAGATTTATTGAATCATATTCAAATGGAATCACATTCAAGTGGAGTTTAATTGAATGTACAGGACATCCTGGTAAATCATGTTGATGCTTTCAGAACTTCAATGTGGATCGGTCCACATCCAGCTCAATCATTTCAGCACCAGAGAAATAACAGCTCTCGACCGTAACAGCCATGGTATGAAGGCCTCTCCTTGGTCTAAAGCTAGGGTCACATGGTAGATGTGTGACCACTTATGAAAATGCATATGCATGCGTCATTGTCTGTTTTTTTCTGTCAAAAGTTGCAGACGCACAAAGGCTAACATATTGTAGGGCTTTCACTCACTGTTCTGGCATGTAGTGAAATACGGGTAAATTCATGTCTAAACCTGGTTTTCTTTAGCCAATGTCATTATGAATCATGTTCTCTACAATAGTACAACCTTAATGTGTCTGTTGATTGAATGAGAATGTTAGTTTGTGGTGATCGTTGCAAGTTTAGACCACTCAGTTCTTGGTTGTATGTCTTCCATATTTCAGTGTTGGGAGGTGGTAACATTAGGTGATGTTTCTGCATTCTGGACCAATCAAAATCAACTTGATACCCTCGTCATTTTCATCTCCACATCTGTGGCTTTCTATTCCTCTAACCTGGTCAATTAATGTTGAGAGGGGTTGTTTATATGGCAGTTTATAGGGGAAGAGTCAGAAATTCACAATGAGAGGGTAGATTCTGAAATTCAGTCTGTTAGCTTTGTTAATTCATATACATATATACTGTAGACTCAATTTAGTTTTGTATTCCGCAGATTTCATTTATAAAAGCAGATGTTATCACACACAAACCTGCAACCACTAGCTAGCTTGTGAGGTGACATTTGTAATTAGCACAGTTCTGCCCACGGAACAGTGACATAGATCTTCAAAAAGAAAGGAGGACCAAGGCACTCTTCATATAATTGATTAAAATGCCTTTATTAGTATGGCATGTTCAATAGAAACAATGTTTTTAAAAAACCGACGCGTTTCGGCTGCATGGCCTTCATCAGGGTGTACAAAGAAATAATACAATGTTCTCTGTTTAACAGCTTTTCCAATTAACCCTAATTAGAAGGGGGAGTGGTTAAAATTGATTGGACACACCTAGTAAGTTTTTGCTGTGTTCTAGTGTACTATGGAATGTATTGCTTTCTTATTCTTGACACTTCGCCCAGACATATTTAAGGTTAGAACTACCTTTCTAAGTGTTCTGATACTTCTAGTTTGGAGTTACATTTTTATGATAACATAGCTACAGCATTTCACTTTAAAGTGTGTATACTATTGCTTACTAGGTGTGTCCAATCAATTTTAACCACTCCCCCTTCTAATTAGGGTTAATTGGAAAAGCTGTTAAACAGAGAACATTGTATTATTTCTTTGTACACCCTGATGAAGGCCATGCAGCCGAAACGCGTCGGTTTTTTAAAAACATTGTTTCTATTGAACATGCCATACTAATAAAGGCATTTTAATCAATTATATGAAGAGTGCCTTGGTCCTCCTTTCTTTTTGAAGACCAACTCAACCCTTTTACCAAAGAGCACCTTCTGTCTACCAACATTTACTATTGTGTACCTTAGTAGCGCTTCCCTTCCTCCTCTTTCTACTAGTGACGTAGATCTATTGAGAATTTTAACAATAGTCTTAAGGACATCCTATTCACTCTAATCACGCAAAGTTCTCTGAGTTAATCATATGTAACTTTTTAACTATTTATGGTAGGGACATAGGGGTTGGGCTATTGTTTTTCCGATGCAAATCTCTATAGAATAAAACAAGGATTTTATTGGCAAACTGCTTAGATATTGTCAATTATTTGACAGACATTCATCTCTGTTGCAAATATCATAAAGTCAATCGGTAATTTTCAGACAGAAAATCACGACTGTAGCCAAACATGGAGGTGGGCAAGTCCTCTTGCTGTTGTTTTTGTTGTTTTTCCTTTGCTGGCAATCCAGAGAAACAAACAAAACGCACCTGATAAAAAAGGTCAGCCTGGGATCAACTGATAAGCGTCATTCTGTGATGCTTTTGCAATAAGATATGGTTCACAAGACTTGACGCGTCAGTAAATACTGTACATTGCATTCAAGGCAAAAAAGTTAAAGCTGCAATGGGTAAATTGGTGAAAAACTCAGACCGACATGTCAATCGGTTTTTAAAGCTGTTCTCGCTCTCTCTCTTTTCTCAAATCCCCCCACGGTCCCTCTCACTCTCTCTTCTCTGTCTCTTCCATCCTTCTCTCTCCTTCTCTCTCTCTTTGCCTCCCTCTGTCTCTATCTAAACCTTCTTTATCCCCCTCCTTCTCTTCTCCCTCGCTCCCCCTTGTTTCACACACACGAATGGCTGCACGCACACAAAAACTCACAAATATGCACACGCACACGCACACACACACATCCCCCCCACACACAGTCTTGTAGAGCAACTCTTGTGGGGACACACAATTCAGTCCCATTCAAAATCCTACTTTCCCTAACTCCAAACCCTAACCTGTACTTTTACCCTAACCCTAACCTTAACCTTAACCCTTACCCTAATCCTAACCTTAGCTCCTCACCCTAACCCTAAATCTAACCCTAGCTCCTCCCCCTAACCCTAATCCTAACCTTAGCTCCTCACCCTATCCCTAAATCTAACCCTAGCTCCTAACCCTGACCCTAAATCTAACCCTAGCTCCTAACCCTAACCCTAAATCTAACCCTAGCTCCTCACCCTAACCCTAACTCTAACCCTAGCTCCTAACCCTGACCCTAAATCTAACCCTAGCTCCTCACCCTAACCCTAAATCTAACCCTAGCTCCTAACCCTAACCCTAAATCTAACCCTAGCTCCTAACCCTGACCCTTAACATAATTCTATCCCTAACACTAATTCTAACCTTAAATCAAAACCCCCTGAAATAGCATTGACCTTGTCGGGACTACCAAAATATCCCCAGTTGGTCAAATTTTTGTTATTTTACTATTCTTGTAGGCACTTTTGGTCCCCACAAGAATAGTTAAACACATCCGCACACACACACACACACACACACACACACACACACACACGCGCGCGCATGCGCACAGACACACACACAAACTCACGCACCTTGGGGGCCCTTTCTATTTTTGAATGTGAATAGCATTGCTTTAAAGTGTGTTCCCTTTTCCAGTCCTTTGTTTCTCCCTCATCTCCACTGATGTGATTTGATAGCCATATAATGGTGTGTGTATGTGTGTGCGTGTTAGTGAGCGTGTGTGTGCATGCTCGTGTGGGTGCATGTGTATATGTGTACACACTGATAGTCATATAATGGACTCCTACTGGGAATTGGTTTCCAATTGCCACTTTCTCTTCATCTCCGCCAATGAAAGAACAGACGAGGAAAGAACAGACAAGGAAAGAACAGACGATGAAAGAACAGACGAGGAAAGAACAGACGAGGAAAGAACAGACAAGGAAAGAACAGATGAGGAAAGAGAGGATGAGAGAAGAACAGACGAGGAAAGAACAGACGAGGAAAGAACAGACGAGGAAAGAACAGACGAGGAAAGAACAGACGAGGAAAGAACAGACGAGGAAAGAACAGACGAGGAAAGAGAGGATGAGAAAAGAACAGATGAGGAAAGAACAGACGAGGAAAGAACAGACGATGAAACTACAGACCAGGAAAGAACAGACAAGGAAAGAACAGACAAGGAAAGAACAGGAGATGAAAGAAGAGACGAGGACTATATATGCATAGTCACTTTAACTATACATTCATGTACATACTACCTCAATTGGGCCGACCAACCAGTGCTCCCGCACATTGGCTAACCGGGCTATCTGCATTGTGTCCCACCCACCACCCGCCAACCCCTCTTTTACGCTACTGCTACTCTCTGTTCATCATATATGCATAGTCACTTTAACCATATCTACATGTACATACTACCTCAATCAGCCTGACTAACTGGTGTCTGTATGTAGCCTCGCTACTTTTATAGCCTCGCTAATGTATATAGCCTTTCTTTTTACTGTTGTTTATTTCTTTACCTACCTATTGTTCACCTAATAACTTTTTTGCACTATTGGTTAGAGCCTGTAAGTAAGCATTTCACTGTAAGGTCTACACCTGTTGTATTCGGCACACGTGACAAATAAACTTTGATTTGATTTGAAAGACCAGACCATGAAAGAACGGACTATTAAAGAACGGACGATAAAAGAACGGACGAGAAAAGAACAGACGAGGAAAGAACAAATGAGGAAAGTACAGACGAGGAAAGAGAGGATGAGAAAAAGACAGAGGGGAAGAGAGGGACATTAGTACAATGAACAACAACTGATGTGAGAGTGTGTTGTCTCTGGTTTTAAACATTACCATTACTTACCAAAGTCATCATGGAGGCGTGATCATTGGTCAGGGATCGAGAGAGCTGAAAAGTACCACTGCTATGTAAATTCAATGGTTTGTATCACTCAGAACCCTGCTAAATAGCAGACCTAGGGTCAAATACTATTTGAAAAAATGTTAAATACTTTCGCTGTGTTTGATTGAAATTGCCTGGCTTACCTGGCTTGATCAGGCAGGCAAGAGCAAATATATCTGGAATAATATTTGAATCCAGGTCTGCTAAGTATTGTTGAAAAAACAGAACACCAGTCACCAAAACCCTAGACAGGCCCTATTTAGATTAATTAGCGACAAACGTCGAGCCAAATTGAACGGAACTCTCAAATTGCTTTCCGGCTGTTGTTCCTACAGAAAAACATGACATGGTAATGGAACACTTTGGGGATCACCTGGGCTACAACGAGTTTGTTTATTCCGATTGGTCCTTAATGATCATTAATCAACCTAAGTATTGGTCTCATACCAGGTGACTCACCACAGCGCCATTAGTCATAAAGTCAGAGACAGTCACAGCGACCGCAGTAGATCTGGATAACTAGCCAAGCGTTAGGAACCAGCATGGTATGTATTCAGTCTGAAAGGGATAACTCACTTTCACACGCACATGCATGGACGCAAGCCCATGTAGACACCCACATGCACGCATAAGTCCATCGGTACACACACATACACACAGTAGTGCATACATTCACATGAACACACACCACACACATGCAATCGTACATGTATGCACCCACTGACAAACACACAAACACACATACATACAGAAATACAGTGTTAGTCCAGCTGTCCAGCTGGCAGCTGCAGTTGTGTACTGTGTTTCTGACCTCCAAGCCGAGTTGCAGTGGATACGTTATGTTTCCTCCCTTAGCTTTATTCCTATTGATCCCAACAAATTATCCACCTTTTCCTCCAATCACCGCTGAGAGGGTGTATGTATGTGTGTATGTCTCTCTCTCACTTTGTCTTTCTTTTTTTCTTTCTCTCTCTCTCTCTCTCTCTCTCTCTCTCTCTCTCTCTCTCTCTCTCTCTCTCTCTCTCTCTCTCTCTCTCTCTCTCTCTCTTTCTCTCTCTCTCTCCTTCTCAGTGCCTCCCCACTTTAGGAAAGCATTTGCTTCTTTCGATGTTGAAAAATCCTTGAAATTACCCTTCGTCCCTCTGTCTGGCTGCTGGCGGCTGGCTCTAGCATTTGGATCGTGGCCCACTCTCAAAATCACATATAAAAATTTCAGCACACGTCCGAGCAGAGGATCGATGAGGAAGTCCTAGCCTGGTAATCTCCTAATGTCTCTCTCTCTCCCTCTCACACTCTTTCTCTCTTTCTCTCTCTCTCTCTCTCTCTCTCTCTCCTCTCTCTCTCTCTCTCTCGCTCTCGCTCTCGCTCTCGCTCTCACACACACACACTTTATCTGTCTCCCTCTCTTTCTCTCCCTCTCTCTCCCTCACACACTTTAATTCTCTCTCTCTCTCGCTGTATCCCTCTCTCTTTTTCTCACTCTCTGTCTCTCTTATACACACTTTATCTGTCTCTCTCTCTCTCTCTCTCTCTCTCTCTCTCTCTCATTCGATCTCTATCTTTCTCTCTCTCCCCTACCCCCTCTCTCTCCCACTCTCCCTCCCTCTCTCTATCTCTTTCTCTCTATATATCCCCCTCTTTGTCTCCCTATCTCACTCCCCCTCTCCCTCCCAGTAAGGACAGTGTCTCAAGGCTACTGTGAGTGAGAGGAGATCATAACTGTGTGGTCCAGGCTCAGAGACATATGAAGGATAATGTTGCTGCTGCTTGCCTTTGTCCAGCCTGATAAGCACTATAGCAGACTGAGCCGGTGGACATTTTGTGGCCCACTGCCCACTTCACACCCACAGAGAATGGGATTAACACCACAGGCAGAAAACAAAATGGATGACTGAGCAACTGCATACAATCTAGTGCATACAAGCCCAGGGTAGTGGGAGGGAAAGAACGTAGAGAGTTGTATGGGTTGTATATCAGTGATAATAACTTTCTTATTTTATTTTGTTTATTGTTTGTTTTAGGCGTGTCTCTGGGACCAAAATGCTCCCGAACAGCTTCTACCCAATCAAATTTCATCAAATGTATTTATAAAGCCCTTCTTACATCAGCTGATGTCACAAAGTGCAGTACAGAGACCCAGCCTAAAACCCCAAACAGCAAGCAATGCAGGTGTAGAAGCATAAGACTGCTGAACAGTTAATTAAACGGCTACCCAGACTTTCTTCTTTTCACCCCCTACCTACATGTACACAGTACTTCAATCAATCACCTAACCAAACATACTTGTACAGATTACCTCAATCATTCACCCCAACTATCTCGTATCTCAGTACACTGACTCGGTACCAGTACACATTGAATATAGACTGTATATAGCCTCTTTATTGTTATTTTCCTGTGTTATTTATTGAGTTGCTATTTTCTTTTAATATATTTGTTAATTTTCTTACTTTTCATTTCAATTTAAAGTTTTCTTAAGTTTTCTTGTTTCTTAATCAACCAACAAAACACATTCCACATTCACAGATGTGACAGACTTAAAAAAATAAACAAAAATAATAATAATATATATATAAAAATATATTAAAAAAAATATATTAATAATAATGAAATAAATAAAAAATATATATATGTACATACACATATATATATATATATATATATATATATATATATATATATACACACATATACATACACACAAAGAATAATTATAAAAAAAGAAACAATAAATATACATACTGCTCAAAAAAATAAAGGGAACACTAAAATAACACATCCTAGATCTGAATGAATGAAATAATCTTATTAAATACTTTTTTCTTTACATAGTTGAATGTGCTGACAACAAAATCACACAAAAATAATCAATGGAAATCTGGTCTGGATTTGGAGTTAAAATTAAAAGTGGAAAACCACACTACAGGCTGATCCAACTTTGATGTAATGTCCTTAAAACAAGTCAAAATGAGGCTCAGTAGTGTGTGTGTGGCCTCCACGTGCCTGTATGACCTCCCTACAATGCCTGGGCATGCTCCTGATGTGGCGGATGGTCTCCTGAGGGATCTCCTCCCAGACCTGGACTAAAGCATCCGCCAACTCCTGGACAGTCTGTGGTGCAACATGGCATTGGTGGATGGAGCGAGACATGATGTCCCAGATGTGCTCAATTGGATTCAGGTCTGGGGAACGGGCGGGCCAGTCCATAGCATCAATGCCTTCCTCTTGCAGGAACTGCTGACACACTCCAGCCACATGAGGTCTAGCATTGTTTGCATTAGGAGGAACCTAGGGCCAACCGCACCAGCATATGGTCTCACAAGGGGTCTGAGGATCTCATCTTGGTACCTAATGGCAGTCAGGCTACCTCTGGTGAGCACATGGAGGGCTGTGCGGCCCCCCAAAGAAATGCCACCCCACACCATGACTGACCCACCGCCAAACCGGTCATGCTGGAGGATGTTGCAGGCAGCAGAACATTCTCCACGGCGTCTCCAGACTCTGTCACGTCTGTCACATGTGCTCAGTGTGAACCTGCTTCATCTGTGAAGAGCACAGGGCGCCAGTGGCGAATTTGCCAATCTTGGTGTTCTCTGGCAAATGCCAAACGTCCTGCACGGTGTTGGGCTGTAAGCACAACCCCCACCTGTGGACGTCGGGCCCTCATACCACCCTCATGGAGTCTGTTTCTGACCGTTTTAGCAGACACATGAACATGTGTGGCCTGCTGGAGGTTTTTGCAGGGCTCTGGCAGTGCTCCTCCTGCTCCTCCTTGCACAAAGGCGGAGGTAGCGGTCCTGCTGCTGGGTTGTTGCCCTCCTACGGCCTCCTCCACGTCTCCTGATGTACTGGCCTGTCTCCTGGTAGCGCCTCCATGCTCTGGACACTACGCTGACAGACACAGCAAACCTTCTTGCCACAACTCGCATTGATGTGCCATCCTGGATGAGCTGCACTACCTTGTGTGGGTTGTAGACTCCGTCTCATGCTACCACTAGAGTGAAAGCACCGCCAGCATTCAAAAGTGACCAAAACATCAGCCAGGAAGCATAAGAACTGAGAAGTGGTCTGTGGTCACCACCTGCCGAACCACTCCTTTATTGGGGGTGTCTTGCTAATTGCCTATAATTTCCTCCTGTTGTCTATTCCATTTGCACAACAGCATGTGAAATTTATTGTCAATCAGTGTTGCTTCCTAAGTGGACATTTTGATTTCACAGAAGTGTGATTGACTTGGAGTTACATTGTGTTGTTTAAGTGTTCCCTTTATTTTTTTGAGCAGTGTATATAAAACTTGCAGCAGCACTATCAAGGTTCTTATTAGCTATTTCCGGCCTTAGCTGAGATGACGAAATAATTTGTTTTTAGATTTTACAGCACCTTACACAACATGTATCTGCTCATTTCCCTAATCACCCCATTCACTCTGTCCAATTTCAAATAGAGTTGAGTAGTGGAGACCAGAGTCTATCAAACTTGGGCTGTCTCTTGCGGAGGTCATAAGTGAGCTTTTCAAGAGGGAGAAAGTCAACAATCTGGTCAATCCACATTTTAAATGTAGGGGAGGTATTATAGGCCCACAATAGAGGAATACATTTCATAGCATTGTATGTAATAGTCATGAGCAAATTTTCTCTGTCAGGATCAAGAACAAAGTCCTGCTGGGCATTAAGAAGATAGATACACGGGGTCATATCAAACTGTACATCTAGTATTTTCTGTGCAGCAGTATGTATATGTCACGTCCTGACCAGTAGAGGGTGTAGTTGGGTCAGGACGTGGCAGCAGGGAGTGTGTGTTTTTATTGTTTCATTGATTTTGGCCGTGTGACTTCCAATCAGGCACAGCTGTAGAGGGTTGTGGTTGATTGGGAGTCACACATAAGTTGCCTATGTTTCCTTTGTGTTTCGGGGGTAGTTGTTTGTGTGCACTAAGTTTGTTTTAGCCTGCCACACTGTTGCCGTTGTGAGTATTGTTTTTTTGGTTTTCCAGTGGATAGTTTACTTGTTTTTATCAATAAACATGAGTATCCACATTCCCGCTGCGCCTTGGTTAATTCCTAACGACGGTTGTTCCAGAATTACCCACCAAACCAGGACCAAGCGGCGGAGGAGGAAGGAGCAGCAGGAGTACAGCGTAATGGACCAATGGACTTGGGAACAAATCCTGGACGGAGAGGGACCATGGACTCAGGCTGGGGATTATCGCCTCCCACAGTGGGAGATTGAAGCGGCGAGAGCGGAGAGGCGCTATTACGAGGAGAGAGAGCGCAACGAGCGTGAGAGGCAGACCCAATAATTTTTTTGGGGGGGGGCACACGGGACAGTCGGTGGAGCTGAGGTCGGAACCAGAGCCAGTCGGGATGACATTGGAGGTGAGCGAGGGATATGAGGCAGAGACTGTGACGGGGTTAATGGGGATATTAAGAGAGAGAGAGATGAGAAAGCTGCTAGTGTGGTGCATAAAGTACGGCATTCGCCCTAATGAGCGTGTCGTGGGAATGATGTCACCTGAGGCAGCTCTCCATACTCGTCCTGAGGTGCGTGCTGGTTGTCTGATAAAGACTGTGCCTGCGCCCAGAAACAGGCCCCCTGCATGTCTTCCCAGCCCTGCGCGTCCTGTGCCTACGCCCAGAACCAGGCCTCCTGCATGTCTTCCCATCCTGGTCAAGCCCGTGCCTCCTCCACGGACCAGTCCTCCAGTGGGTCTCCCTATCCTGGTCAAGCCCGTGTCTCCTCCACGGACCAGTCCTCCAGTGGGTCTCCCTATCCTGGTCAAGCCCGTGTCTCCTCCACGGACCAGTCCTCCAGTGGGTCTCCCTATCCTGGTCAAGCCCGTGTCTCCTCCACGGACCAGTCCTCCAGTGGGTCTCTCCACCCTGGTCTCTCCTGTGCCACCTCCTCAAACCAGGCCTCCAGCGGGTCTTCCCAGACTGGTGAGTCCAGGGCCTGCGCCCAGAGCCAGGCCTCCGTTATGTCTCCCAGCCTGCTGAATCCTGAGCCGGATCTGCCAGAGTTTCCCGTCGTGCCGGATCTGCCAGAGTGGCCCGTCGTGCCGGATCTGCCAGAGTGGCCCGTCGTGCCGGAGCTGCCAGAGTGGCCCGTCGTGCCGGAGCTGCCAGAGTGGCCCGACTGCCCGGAGCTGCCAGAGCGGCCCGACTGCCCGGAGCTGCCAGAGTGGCCCGACTGCCCGGAGCTGCCAGAGTGGCCCGACTGCCCGGATCAGTTAGAGTGGCTCGACTGCCCGGAGCTGCCAGAGTGGCCCGCCTGCCCGGATCTGCCAGGGTGCCCTGCCTGTCCTCCGGCCCAGCCCGAGTGGCCCGCCTGTGCTCCGGGCCCAGCCCGAGGGGCCCGCCTGTCCTTCGGCCCAGCCCGAGTGGCCCGAGTGGCCCGCCTGTCCTCCGGTCCAGCCCGACTGGCCCGCCTGTCCTCTGGCCCAGCCCGAGTGGCCCGCCTGTCCTCCGGCCCAGCCCGAGTGGCCTGCCTGTCTTCCGGCCCAGCCAGAGTGGTCCGTCTGCCAGGGTCAGCCCGAGTGGCCCGTCTGCCCGGCGCAGCTATCGGCGCCACCGAAGTGGGCGACACCGAAGGTGGAGCGAGGTCCACATCCTGCACCTGAGCCACCTCCAGGATAGGTGGGTTGGGGAGGGAGGGTGTAGCACAGTGCCATCGTTGACGGCAGCCACCCTCCCTTCCCTCCCTTTTTTTTGTTTAGGGGATTTTTTTTGTTTGTTGTCGTTTTGGGCTTTTTTTCTGTGTTTTGTGTAGGTGCATTTCGGGGTATGCACCTTTGAGGGGGGGGTACTGTCACGTCCTGACCAGTAGAGGGTGTAGTTGGGTCAGGACGTGGCAGAAGGGAGTGTCTGTTTTTATTGTTTCATTGATTTTGGTCGTGTGACTTCCAATCAGGCACATCTGTAGAGGGTTGTGGTTGATTGGGAGTCACACATAAGTTGCCTACGTTTCCTTTGTGTTTCGTGGGTAATTGTTCTTGTCATTGTGGTTGCACCTGACAGGACTGTGTTGGCTGTCAGTTTTGTTGTTTTTGTAAATTGCATAGTGTTCGTTTAATTAAATATGACGAACCCTAACTCCGCCGCATTTTGGTCCACTTCTTCCTCAGACAGCCGTTACAGTATAGATTGCCAAAATCTGGCAATCTCTCTACAGCTCCAAAATACATGCATATAGGTTCCACTTTCAGAGGTACATCTTTTACAGTTAGGAAAAATGTCTGTTTTCATTCTATGGAGTCTCAAAAGGAGTGTAATAAAATTTGTACAATTTTTTTTACGTTAGTAGAGGAACAGTATACCCTGTTGCAAACCTCCACCCATAACTCATCACTGATAGTCAGACCAAGGTCCTTTTCCCAGATTATTTTCAAAGGAGTAAAAGAGGAGCCTCCTTTCTCAGAAAGGAGTCTATAGATATAAGATATTTTGCCTTTAATGGATTGTGCTGTGACAAGAAGGGTTTCAAATTCATTCAACTGAGTTCTAAACCTCCTCTTTGAAGTAAATGAGGAAATGACATGTCTAATTTGAAGATATTTAAAAAGAAAATGGGATCTTGGCACATTGAATTCACTGCAGAGCTCTTAAAAGGATTTCAGTGTAGTGGTTTTCTGATGAAATAGGTCTGAAAAGGTCCTGATTCCTAGAGTATGCCAAAGATTAAAGTTGGCATCCCTCAGGGCTTTTGGCAAGTCTGGGTTGCCTACTGGGTTGCCTACTATAGGCGAGTGAGAACATATTTGGGAGGGAATGCCCAGGTATTTCTTACAGTCCCTCCACGCTAGTAGGGTGCTGTAAATCACAAAGGTTTTCGCTATGTTGCCCACTTCACTAAAGATTTTAATGAATATAATTGAGCTTAGGGGCAATGAACCACAGGATTGGGCTTCTATCTGAATCCACGTTGACTCTTGTCTGTTTGTGATCCATGTTAGCATGTTGCGGATTTGGGCAGACCAGTTGTACAATTGAAGGGAGGGAAGGGCAAGACCACCCTTAGATTCAGGTTTCGATAGAGTGGAGAACTTGATCCTAGGTTTTTTATTGCCCCATATAAATTTGGTGATGCTTTGGTTAGTTGTTTTGAAAAAGGAAACTGGGAGATAGCATGGGAGCATATGAAAAAAATTGTTCAGTCTAGGGAGGATGTTCATACGGATGACATTAATTCTTCCTACTAAGCTAATTGGAAGAGAGATCCAGGTTTGGAGATCGTTCTTGATTCGATCCAGGAGTGGAAGATAATTTTCCTTGAAAAGGCTATTCAGATCGGGTGTTATGAAGAGCCCAAGGTATTGAAACCCCTGTGTCTTCCATTGGAATGGACATGGTGTCTTCATAGAGCTGGTGAGTGTAATATTGAGAGGGCAGACAGTGGATTTGTTAAAATGTATCTTATAACCTGAAAACTTGCCATACTGCGCAAATGGGAGGGAGGGATTTCTCAGGGTTGGATATGTAGAGCAAGACATCATCCCCGTAGAGCTAAATCTTGTGCTGCAGGCCGCCTGCATAATCACCCATAATACTTGGATTGCTCCTTATCAACTCTGCCAGAGGCTCCGCCCCAACAAGTAGAGTAGGGGGGACAGCGAGCACCCTTGTCTTGTGCCCCGTCCCAAAGGGAATCTGTCAGAGTTCAGTCCGTTAGTAGTCACCATGGCATTTGGATGAGAGTATAGTGATTTGATCCATTTAATAAAGTTTGGGCCCATATTGAACATTTCTAAGACTGAGAACATAAAGCTCCACTCCATCCTGTCGAACGCCTTCTCAGCATCCAGTGAAGCCAGCAGGACAGGGGTCTTCTGTGCATTTACTTGATCAAAACTATCAAAAAGACAGCGAATGTTATCAGAAGAGTATCTGTCTCTAATAAATCCAGTTTGGTCCGCTTTTATTATTTTGGGAAGAAGAATGTTTAGTCTTTTGGCGAGCAATTTGGCAATTATTTTGTAGTCGAAATTCAACAAGCTTATGGGCCGGAAGGATGAGCAGGATAGAGGGTCCTTGTCTTTTTTGAGCAACACTGTGTGCGAGCTGTGTGCACTGAGTCTGGGAGAACTCCGTTTTTGCAAAAATCCTTCAGCATTGGCATGAAAATAGGGCTAAACTGGGGCCAAAAAGCTTTATGGAACTCTCTGAGGAATCCATCTGGGCCTGGGGACTTATTAGGTGGCATGGAGGTAATTGCCTCCAGGATCTCCTCAGGAGTGAAGGGGGAGTTGAGATCTTCTTGGTCGGTCTTTGATAATTTAGGTAGCAAGAGTTCCTCTAGGAAGGAGTGGAGTTCTGCCTCCGTGTGTTTTCTCTCAGAGATATATAGTTTGCAGTAAAAATCATGAAAAGTTAAATTTATATTTTTTGGGTCATACGTGACCTCGTCCTCTGCTGTTCGGATAGCCATGATTGTACGCTCTGACTGCTCTTTTTTTCATTGGTAAGCAAGCAATCTACTCGGCCTATTGCTATACTTATGGTATTTCTGTTTAGTAAAGAAAACTTTTTTATCTCCCGAGTATAGTCCAAGTTCAGTTTGGCTTTGGCAGTTTAAGTTGACTCCAGGAGGTGCTGTCTGGTGATTGTTTATGTACTTTTTCACAGCATTCCAGCTCCCTCTCAAGATCCAGCCTGTGTGCTTCCATTGCTTTTTTCTTAGAGGATGCATATGCAATTAGATGACCTCTTAGTGTGGCTTTAGCAGCGTCCCACATTGTGGCCGGAGAAACAGGAGAATCTTTGTTGTCTTGTGTGTAGTTGTCTATCCATGTAGTTACCAATGTATGGAACGCTTCATTTGGTAACATGGAGGTGTTGAATTTCCAGCTCTTTGACCTCGGGATGTTTTTGCAGAGGTCAAAGCGGAGGTGGACAAAGGCATGATCTGAAAGTGCTATGGGTCCGATTGTACACGTGGCTGAATTTATGAAACTCTTTGGGATAAAAATTTAATCTATACGGGAGTAGGTGTTATGGACATTAGCGTAGTATGTATAGTCCATAGATGAGCTATTAGTCTCTCTCCAGATATCTATCAGTCCCATCTCTTTAGTAAGATCTAAGATTTGTGGTGGGGACTTGAGATGATTTCTCTAGGGTTGGGTTAAGGGTACAATTAAAATCTCCGGCCACCACACCAAAGGAAACACAATGCTCATTGAAAAGGGTTGTCATTTTTGACATGAAAGCAGGAGTATCTGTGTTAGGGGCTTATATGTTTAAGATAGTAATTGGTTGTCCATACAGTGGCCCAGTTATCAAAATAAATCTCCCCTCCGGATCAGATATGTTTTTGTCAATTATGAATGGAACATTCTTATGGATAAGTATGGCTGTACCTCTACTGTTTGATTTGAAAGATGAGAAATACACCTGTCCTACCCAAGCTCTGCGGGTTTTGGCATGTTCGGCATCACAGAGGTGTGTCTCTTGTAATAGCGCGATGTCTGCTTTTTCCTTTTTTAGAGCACATAATATATTTTTCAGTTTTATTGCATGACCTAGACCATGGCAGTTCCATGTCAATAGATT
The DNA here is from genome assembly GCF_901001165.1 of Salmo trutta. Taxonomy (NCBI): domain Eukaryota; kingdom Metazoa; phylum Chordata; class Actinopteri; order Salmoniformes; family Salmonidae; genus Salmo; species Salmo trutta. The sequence goes on from NC_042990.1 coordinate 27,011,229, forward strand.
TAAGGTACTAGTCATCGTCATCGAACAGTAATCGAACTTTAGTGCAAGTCATCTCTGGGTAAAGGAGGATAATAGTTACAGCTGCATTCACATAAAAGGAAAATAAATGGTGTACATAAAATAACAATCTCTGAACACCCCAGCTGAGTTCCCAAACAACTCGACATATCCTGTTGGATCTATTACCCCCCCGCTCAGTCTCAATTCTGTGTTCCAAAAAAAAAAAAAAACGGGAACAGTTAGCAACACACAATGTCTCCCCCTCCCCACCAAAGAAATGCCTCATCCTCTCCTCTCCGCCCCGCATTGAGTAAATGACAACGTAGCCCCCGTCCAGACCACATTAAAAGAGGGAGAAAATAAAATCAATAGCCCAGCCTACATATACCTCCCCCAAGGGACATAGGGAACCACAAGTAATAATAGCAACAACAACAAAAAAGGGAAATAAAAGTAGGCTGAAACGTTAGTGGGCCTAGGTTAGGCTATAGAGCCTATCCCTCTCAGCTAAAGGTAAATAAATATAGATTAGTCGGCTATAATGACATTTAGCGGGGCAGGTGGATCTTTGGATGTCGGCTATATGTTGTCTTACCTCCTTTAGTAATAACAGTAATCGCATTTAGTCATTGGTCCATTTCTCATTGACCAGGATTGTCTTTCAAAAAATGATTTGCCTCTTCAGGAGTTTTGAAGTGTCGCAGGGCTCATTGGTGAAGAATTCTGAGCTCGTTTGAGTATTTGAATCCGCTAAAGATGCCTCGGTCAATGGAGTATTTCTTCACCTCTTCAAACTCACGGCGCTTTCGGCATATTCCAGCTGACAGGTCCTGGTGTAGAGTGAGTTTGGCGTTTCCCACTGTAATGGTGTTGATTTTTGCCGCCTGTAGGACTCGTTCCTTGTCGGTGAATCTCAGGAAACGTATGGTGATTGGGCGCGGTGGTTGTCTGGCTGCTCGTGGGGGCCTCAATGCTTGGTGAGCTCTCTCAAGTTCTATGGGCCTGTCGGTGGACAGGTGGAGCCACTCGGGAAGTTTGTCTTGCAGGTAGCGGATCAGTGGCATGTTCCCCTCTTCTTTTTCGCCCAGATTTAATAGAACACAAATATTCCTTCGCCCACTGTTTTCCAGGTCCTCTGTTTTCTCTTCCTGTTGCTCTATTTTCTTTTTAGCATATGCTATTGTTTCCATGGCGTCTGTCAATAAGTTTTCCGTGGATAGGATTTGCCCCTCTGCCTTGTCCAGGCGCCCCGTGTTTATGGTTATCTTGTTGTTGATGTCAGGCAAAGCATTTTCCAGGATTGTTACCTTGCCCCCTATCGCACTGAGCTGAGAGTTAATGGCATCTAATTTAATGTTGAGTTCTGTACGTTGGGATCTCAGCTCAGAAAGGATGTCATCGACAGAGTGCGAGGTTGGCATCCTTTGGGCCTCGGGGGGGAACGGGTCCTCTTGCTCCTGGCTAATGGCGCTAGCTTTTTCTGAAGGAGGCTTTTTTCCGTCGCTAATGCTTGAGTCCAGGTAAAAATGTCACCTGTAATGTCGCCTTTTGTAGCCGCCATGACTTTTTGACTCAAGCTAAAGGAGTTTAAACTTGAAGTGAAGGTAAGATTAGGAATTGGAAACTACTTGTGCGAAGCTCTTAGTTCATGCGGCCATCTCGTTCAAGGGTCACGGGATCCCCCAAATTTTCTTACTTTTTAACTGCATTGTTGGGAAAGGGCTCGCAAGTAAGCATTTCACAGTAATGTCTACACCTGTGGTATTCGGTGCATGTGACAAATATCATTTGATTTGATATGTTGTATTCACATGTCTTTTTGTTCAGGACCATGCTGACCAACTAGCCTGTTGCCTTCTAGTTATCTGGCAAGCTAATTTGCATCTGTGTTTTCTGGTTATTTGGAAGTTGTGATCAACCTTCTTGTTTCCAACTTATAATGTAATACACTAGAGACATTTTCAGTTAATGCGACAGTTTGCAGTATTTTCAGAGTTGTGTGATAATGAGTGGTATCGCAGCACCCATGTAACAAAATTTAACAAAATGGGTGACATAGAGCATAATCACTGCTTGTGTGTTAGTGAAATGGCAGGGGTGTACTGACAGGAAGCAGCTGGCATACCCTGATCCAAATAGACATAACAATACCATTGTTATTTCTAGCATAGGATCATTTTTACTTAAATTTCTCCTTATGTATCCAAATCCCAGGGAGACTGCACTAGTGGCTCCTGCTTTCTGCCTGCCTGCCTTCCGGGCATTTTTCCATTCTGTTTCCCTTCCTTTTTTTGTCGTTAAGGATTCTTGGCCGTGTAAGTGCTCCAAATGGATTCTGTTTCTTGCCAGGCCATTTCTCCCCTAGCTCGCTGGATCGGTATTGACATGTTTCCAAATAGGGGTGGGCCAGTTGACAACGCACTACTGCAGATGAGTCCCGTGTACTGAGAGAGGTCCATTGAGGTGAGAGTTCAATGTAAAAGTACTCTGAAAGATAACTTAGAAAATATCATGGCTAAATACAACAGCAGAGTAAAATTACTGAGGTTTTGTAGAAAGGGAGAGAGGGGGAGTTGGGGATTGGGATTTGCCATGACTCTACTGGTTAGCCAGAGGATATAGAGGATAATAGAGAGAGAGAGAGAGAGAAATTGAATATAGTCCTACAGGATAAACTGAGTGTACAAAACATTAGGAACACCTTCTTAGTATTGAGTTGCAGCCCCCGTTTCCTTCAGAACAGACTCAATTCATCAGGGCATTGACTACAAGGTGTCAAAAGCATTCCACAGGGATGCTGGCCCATGTTGACTCCAATGCTTCCCACAGTTCTATCAAGTTGGATGTTCTTTGGGTGGTGGACCATTCTTGATACAAACGGGAAACTGTTACAGTGAGGGAAAAAAGTATTTGATCCCCTGCTGATTTTGTACGTTTGCCCACTGACAAAGAAATGATCAGTCTATAATTTTAATGGTAGGTTTATTTGAACAGTGAGAGACAGAATAACAACAAACAAATCCAGAAAAACGCATGTCAAAAATGTTATATAATGATTTGCAGTGGGCAAATGTACAAAATCAGCAGGGGATCAAATACTTTTTTCCCTCACTGTAAGAGTAAAACAACAGCAGCGTTGCAGTTCTTGACACACTCAAATAGGTACGTCTAGCACCTACTACCATACCCCGTTAAAGGCACTCTCCAAAAAATTATTGCCCATTCACACATACACAATACATGTCTCAATTGTCTCAAGGCTTAAAAATCCTTCTTTAACCTGTCTCCTCCCCTTCATCTACACTGATTGATGAGGATTTAACAGGTGACATCAACAAGGAATGATAGCTTTTACGTGGATGTCATGGAAAGAGCAGGTGTTCTTAATGTTTTTTACACTCAGTGTATATCTCATTCACTCTATTCAATAAGTTGTATTTTCACAACAGAGACGTGGTAAGTAAATTCCTCTCTATTGTCTATTATATAATTATATCTCCTTCTTCAGTAATAGAGGAGATGATGAGGTGCAAAGTAAAGCGTTGGAATCTACAGAATCTGGACTAAGCCAACATTACATTTATATTTTAGTCATTTAGCAGACGCTCTTATCCAGAGCGACTTACAGTAGTGAATGCATACATTTCATACATTTTTTTCTCCGTACTGGTCCCCCATGGGAATCAAACCCACAACCCTGGCGTTGCAAACACCATGCTCTACCAACTGAGCCACACCGGATCATGTATCATCATAAAATACGCAAACATGGAGAATGTCCAAAAATGCAAACATTCCTCACACAAACCCAGCCAATCACTTCCAGCTTTTAGCCCTGGGTTCCCTTGGCTACCTTCTGTTGGTCATACAACACCTGTGTTTGTGTTCAACACCTGGTAACGCAGACAGGTTTAAAAATCCCACCATGGAAAGAAGGGATGTAGGGAGGGAGGAAGGGAGAACCAGGAGGGAGGGGGAAGGGAGGATGAGGGAAAAGGGAGGCAGAGATGGAGTGATGTGTATAAAAGTTAATAGTTTTATTGCCAGTCTTTGGTCTGCTGCGTCAGTTTGGCAGCTGCTGCCAACACAGGCTTCCAGTTCAGCAGACATCTGCATGTCCTAAAGTAATCAGCCATTCCAGAGATGGACAAGAGGGAAGGAGAGAGAGAGAGAAAGAGAGAGAGAGAGAGAGAGAGAGAGAGAGAGAGAGAGAGAGAGAGAGATGGAAGGCTACAAAAAACATTTGAATGTGAAAAGAAAACATGAGAGAAATACAAAAAATTTCAGAGGAAGAGAGAGGAAGAGAGAAAACGAGAGAAAGAGAGAAATAGGGGAGAGATAGAGATAAGGAGAAAGGAACAACAACAGAGAGACAGAGAGAGATAAATTGATAGAAGCCGAGTGAGACCGATAGAGAGAAAGAGGGACAGCAAAACTCATCCTTAGATGGCTG
>NC_042990.1:27025681-27163181 GCF_901001165.1 Salmo trutta
GTGCATGTGTGTTCACGAGTGAGTGGAGACAGGGATTACTGTAAAACAGTGTGTGTATGTGATATGTGCATGTGTGTTCACGAGTGAGTGGAGACAGGGATTACTGTAAAACAGTGTGTGTATGTGATATGTGCATATGTGCGTGCATGTGTGCATTCATTTTTAAGTGTGTATTTGCATACATTTTCCCTCTCTCTTTCTCTCTGAGGCTCTATCTATCTTTCTCTTCACATCTCCTTCGCTCTGTCTAAATAAACATAAAGATGTTTCTTATTTATTTTCACGTTCCTCTCATCTTTTTTTTCCTTCACCGCTTCCTCTCCTTCACCGCTTCCTCTCCTTCACTGCTTCCTCTCCTTCAATGCTCCCTCTCCTTCAATGCTTCCTCTCCTTCACTTGTTCCTCTCCTTCACTTGTTCCTCTCCTTCACTGCTTCCTCTCCTTCACTGCTTCCTCTCCTTCACTGCTTCCTCTCAGGAAGGGTTTGAATGAAGTCAGGCAGCATGCACTTTTGAGGTAAAAGGCATGGAAGTAAAAAGTAAACTGACATGATTTTGGAGATGTTTCTGAATAAAATATAAGGATGCCCTCATTATCAGTTACTTTTAGCACCCAGTTGTTGATCTATGCATTCAATATTACATTAATATTAGGCAACCCATTGATTCATTGCAATGCAGAGGCATCCATCAGTCTGTTTATCGGTCAGTGAGACGTGTTCTATTTGCTTATGCCACAACCCCTAAATCTAAACAGAGTTTCCTTTGTCTTACCATGCCAAGGGAAAGGGCACATTAATAAACAAGGGAATATCAATGTCTCCCTCCAGACCTGTAATTTATGGAGTCTTTAGACTGGAATCTATCTGTGTGTTTACTTCCTTAAGGATATTGTTTTTATGTGTTTAGATGATGATGATGATGATGATGATCTACAGTGCATCATGCCCCTTTATCTCTGAGCCACAATCAGTATGAAGAAGAGCTATAGGAGAGGGAGGAGGAGGGGAGAGAGAGGATAGAGGAGGAGATTGGAGATTGGAGAGTAGAAGAGGGGTGGTGAGAAGAAGGTAGAGGGGTGGGAAGAGGATGATGATACGAGGAGGAGGAAGACAATGCGGATGTGAATGATGTGTATGGGATTGGAGTAGAAGTGGAAGAGAGGAGGATGAGAAACAATGATGTATAGTGTAGAGGTATTGATCCTTCCTCCTGTTCTAACCAGGAGGAGCTCCTTGTCAGGACACCGACGAATGGCGTACCCTGTCTTTGGGGAGGAAGGGAGGTGGAAGAAATGAAGAAAGGGGGTGAGGGGTAGAGGAAGTAGGTCTAGAGAGGGAGGAGATGAGGATGATTGTGAGACTGCCAAAGTGCTGTGGATGTTGTATGGTGCTTCCAGGAACGTGAGGCCTTGCCCTTTCTCTTTCAAAGTCCACTTAGGGTGCTCGGACTGGGGGGACAGAAGAGGAGAGGAGGAAGATGTATGGGTGGAGGTAAGAGGGGGCGATGGAGAACAAATGGGGGTGTTGTTGGGGGGTCTGACCCAGGGGATGGAGTGATGGAAGGATGAAGGGATGGAAAGCTGCTACACGGCTACTAACCACTGTCTTTCTCAACCAGGTCACCTGTGATACAACTGAGTATTTGACTTCCATCCATGTCTGAGGATGTCGGGAGATGACGTTGAAACCAACCACTAGGTGCACTGTTACCTTCAAGTAGGTTTTGCTAGGGCATTGTGTACGGGGATGGCGTCTGATTCTCTCTCTCTGTCCCCACCACACCAATTACAACCACTAACCCCAGTCATCCCTTTATCACTGACTCACCATCTCCCTCACCTCCCTAATGGCCAAACCATACACACACACACACACGCACACACGCACGCACGCACGCACGCACACACACACACACACACACACACACCCACACACACACACACACACACACACACACACACACACACACACACACACACACAGTGCCCTGCCATTACAGAAATACAACCACTGACAGCACTCATCTCTCTTTCTCTGTCTTTGCCTCTCCTCTCTCCTTCCATCTACCACACATAGAGAATGACCAAACCCCTTACCAAGACAGGAAATACCCCCTCTGCCCCCCTAGCCCCCAGGCCAACAGTATGGATCCCCTACCAAGATAGCCATTACATCAGCTGTGGCCTAGGTCTGTGTCCCAAATGGCACCCTATTCCCTACATAGTGCCCTACTTGTTGGCCCTGGTCAAAGTACTGCACTATACACTCTTAGCAAAAAGGGTTCCAAAAGGTTTCTTTGGCAGGTAGAACCCCTTTGGTTCCAGGTATGACCATTTTCGTTTCCACGTAGAACCTTCTGTAGAAAGGGTTCTACATGGAACCCATAGTAGTTCTACCAGAAACCAAAGGGGTTCTACCTGGAACCAAAAATGGTTCTTCAAAGGGTTCTCCTATGGGGACAGCCAAAGAACCATTTTAGGTTCCAGATAGCACCTTTTTCTCTAACAGTGTAGGTAATAGGGTGCCATTTGGGAAGTAGACCTAGTAAGCAGCAGGAGCTGGTCCCATATTGAGGCTTCCACTATCAGACCTCCATGATGCCTCCCAGGCAGATGCTTATGACCTGACTCATTTCTAAAGTCAATGATCTTACTGCCCCTCAGGAGAATGGTATCAGCCCCATGGAGATAACACAGACCTTAGCTGCCCCCCCAGGCATTATGGTACTCCATCACCAAGCCTCTCTTTGACACAGGGACTAGAGGACTGTATGGAGACTGCCTGTGACTGAAGTAATGTGCATGGCACTGCCTGGAAGGCATCAGAGAGGACCTACTGTATACACTTACACCATCAGACAGGTATATGGTATGAGCTATGCTGACACAGACGTTTGCTGGCTCTAGATAAAAACATTTGTCCAGGTATTAAACGAGCTTGTCTCTTACTCAGAATGATTGATCTCTGACTGTTAGGTAGTCAAGTTAATTGATAACCTGCAAACTGTTGACTTGAGTCATTTTTACTTATTTATTGCAAGGGCCAACGTTTGGTTCATCATACACTTGTGATCAAATGTGATCATGTGGTGGCAAGTTAAGTTATGCCTAGTAGTTCTACAAATGGTAGTGGTTATAGGTTTCTACACAGTAAAGACGTATCCCTTGGGACTATAAGCTATCGAAAAACAACAACATTGGATTTGAGAAGAGATTGTATATCGTCAACATGTCTTTAAAAACACCTCAGAGTGGAAATGCGGTAAACAGTCTCTGTATTTCTGTCTTTGTTTTTCACTATCTAGACCTAAGGGATACATTAGATATAGAGCTGATATCACAAACACACACACACACACACACACACACACACACACACACACACACACACACACACACACACACACACACACACACACACACACACACACACACACACACACACACACACACACACACACACACACACACACACACACACAGCACCATTTCCATAATCCTCTGTAAACACACACAGAAAACGTGTATCTGATTATCTCTGACCTTGTAGAACACCAACTGTGATTGACAGGTGCTGCTGGGGCTAAGAGGCACATGAACTGTGTGTTTGATGAGCTACCTCTGTCAAGAGGGAAAGGGGTGAGAGAGTTGAGAGGGGTGAGAGAGGTTAGAGGGGAAGAGGGGGGTTGAGAGGGGTGAGAGAGATTATAGGGAGGATGGGGGTTGAGAAGGGTGAGAGAGGTTAGAGGGAGGAGGGGGGTTGAGAGGGGTGAGAGAGGTTATAGGGAGGAGGGGGGTTGAGAGAGGTTATAGGGAGGAGGGGGGTTGAGAGAGGTTATAGGGAGGAGGGGGGTTGAGAGAGGTTATAGGGAGGAGGGGGGTTGAGAGGGGTAAGAGAGGTTATAGGGAGGAGGGGGGTTGAGAGAGGTTATAGGGAGGGGGGAGGTTGAGAGAGGTTATAGGGAGAAGGGGATTGAGAGCGGTGAGAGAGGTTAGAGGGAGGATGTGGAGGAGGGGTCAGTCGAGAGGGGTAAGGGAGGTTAGAGAGAGGAGGACGTCTAGATGGGTAAGAGAGGTTAAAGAGAAGAGGACGTCTAGATGGGTAAGGGAGGTTAGAGAGAGGAGGAAGTCTAGAGGGGTAAGGGAGGTTAGAAAGAGGGGGACATCTAGAGGAGTAAGGGAGGTTAGAGAGAGGGGGACATCTAGAGGAGTAAGGGAGGTTAGAGAGAGGAAGAAGTCTAGAGGGGTAAGAGAGGTTAGAGAGAGGAGGAAGTCTAGAGGGGTAAGGGAGGTTAGAAAGAGGGGGACATCTAGAGGAGTAAGGGAGGTTAGAGAGAGGAAGAAGTCTAGAGGGGTAAGAGAGGTTAGAGAGAGGAGGACGTCTAGAGGGTAAGAGAGGTTAGAAAGCGGGGGGGATTAGAGGGGTAAGAGAGGTTAGAGAGAGGTGGACGTCTAGAGGGTAAGAGAGGTTAGAAAGCGGGGGGATTAGAGGGGTAAGAGAGGTTAGAGAGAGGAGGACGTCTAGAGTGTAAGAGAGGTTAGAAAGCGGGGGGGGGATTAGAGGGGTAAGAGAGGTTAGAGAGAGGAGGAAGTCTAGAGGGGTAAGAGAGGTTAGAGAGAGGAGGAAGTCTAGAAGGGTAAGGGAGGTCAGAGAGAGGAGGAAGTCTAGAGGGGTAAGAGAGGTTAGATAGAGGAGGACGTCTAGATGGGTAAGGAGGTTAGAAAGCGGGGGGGATTAGAGAAGTGAGGCAGGGGAGGTGAGAGCAGTCAGCCAGACAGTGGTAATACGTGTTAGGATAGGTGGGATAGAGAGAAGGGTGAGAGAGGTGAGATGGAGAGATGGAGGGATGGCGATGAGGAAAGGAGGGAAGACAGCAGAGCAGAGAGTACAATGAACCCAGTATAATTTGGTCTCTCAGTGTGTAATAGAAGCATGAATGTATGTGTGTGTCCGTGCATGTGTGGTGTATGTTTTTATGTGTGTTTGTGCTTTCACACTCAGAAAAAAAGTGTACGTGAGGGTACAGTGTTGTTCCCTGGGGTACATTCAGAGGTATACATACTGTATAATCTCACATGGTACTGTTCGGTACCTTTTTGGGTACAATGGTGCAATCAACACAAATTCTAAAAAAAACGCACCCATCATATTTCCCACCATTTTCTATTGCAGGTTGATTTCTAGAATTGTTTGTGTCAATATGTGTGTTTTTGCATGGACATTGATTGATTGATTTAATGCTACACAAAGATAAATAACACACATTTTTCTAACTAATCCAATCTGCTTGTAGTTGGATTTATTGCAAGGGTTACTGAGATGGCTCTTCCCATTTTAGATAGTTTAGGTAGTCTTATACAGTATATCCATGTTCCCTACCTTGACAGTCATTTCTAAATGTGTCAGGTGATTGAAAGTAAACATTTTTGGATATCCAAAATCTGCCTAGATTCCAATAGTAATTACATATCACTTTGAAAGCTATGTGGCTTGCCTGATGTGGCCTGCAAACCAGGTGTTTCAGACCACTGTATTGGGTCAAAATAGGCTGCCAAAGTATAGCCTGATGATATATGTAACATATTGACATAAAGAGTTTAATTTCAATGATTTAATGTTCACTTAGGCACTTGTCCCTGTCACTAACTAACACAGTCATGGGTGGTACTGGTAACTCTAGAAATCACTTGAAAGGCACCCTGGGAAATATGCAGATAAGGATTTACAATCTACAGTGTTAACGGACCCCTCCAGAGAAAGTTAATGTTTCTATTTTGACTTAATTCCTGTCCTAGTGAGGAAATGCTGGTTTAGTTCCACCCTCCAAACACCGACGCATGGCTCCTTATAAATATTGATTAATCTGGCCTGCACATCTTCCTCCGGGTGCATAGCCCATATGGTCTCAGACACAGCCCACACTCTGCAAATTGTAAACACACCAAAAAATAATGGTCAGAGGAGCTTTACTAATCGCTACGTAGCACAGCTAGCTAGGACAAGGCGAAGGTCCATCCACTCTCTTCCTCCCTCTGGTGAATACAGAGTTTAGCGGTAATACTGGAGTTTTACTGGCAAATCTAAAGTACCTGTAACTATGCTAGCTATCTACAGTAGCTACAATTCAGCTGTTTTTCTGATAGCCTCATTATCTGAAGAGTAAAGGTTGGATGGTTACTAGCTAGCTTGTTAGCTACCTGGCTAGCTAACTAAAAAACAACTGGAACAACCTATCTGTAATGTTTGGTAACCAACAAGCCACTTGTTGGCTACTAGAGCCAAGGAAAGCAGCTATTGCCTGAATCAGTGATGGACACTAGCTAGAATGAGGACCACTACTTTTATAGCAATTTAGCTAGTTACTAATACAATTGTCCAACTTCTTGCACATTGTTTTGATGAGCCTGTTAGAATAAGGCTGTCACTTATTCAAATTCTAAATCGTACTCTGTACCAAATGCATTGCCTATCAATAAACACTTGACAATGTACACATATCATGTAATTCTACTGTATGTTCCTTGTTATTTACTTAGTACTATCAAACTTCACCCCTACCTACAAGTACAAATGCCCTCAACTAACTGGTACCCCCGCACACTGACTCGGTACTGGTACCCCTGTATATAGCCTCCACACTGACTCGGTACTGGTACCCCTGTATATAGCCTCCACACTGACTCGGTACTGGTAACTTCCGTGGCCTCCAACTGCTCTTAAATGCTAGTAAAACAAAATGCATGCTCTTCAACCGATTGCTGCCTGCACCCGCCCACCTGACTAGCATCACTACTCTGGACGGTTCTGACTTAGAATATGTGGACAACTACAAATACCTAGGTGTCGGGCTAGACTGTAAACTCAACTTCCAGACTCACATTAAGCATCTCCAATCCCAAATTGAATCTAGAATCGGCTTCCTAAGCCTCCTTCACTCATGCTGCCAAACATACCCTTGTAAAACTGACTATCCTACTGATCCTTGACTTCGACGATATCGTTAACAAAATAGCCTCCAACACTCTACTCAGCAAATTGGATGCAGTTCATCACAGTGCCATCCGTTTTGTCACCAAAGCCCTATATACTACCCACCACTGTGACCTTTATGCTCTCGTTGGCTGGTCTTCGCTACATATTCATCGCCAAATTCACTGGCTCCAGGTCATCTTTGCTAGGTAAAGCTCCGCCTTATCTCATCTCACTGGTCACCATAGCAACACCCACCCGTAGCACATGCTCCAGCAGGTATATTTCATTGGTCATCCGCCAAAGCCAACACCTCCTATGGCCGGCTTTCCTTCCAGTTCTCTGCTGCCTATGACTGGAACGAATTGCAAAAATCACTGAAGTTGGAGACTTATATCTCCCACACTAACTTTAAGCGTCAGCTGTCAGAGCAGCTTACCGATCGCTGCAGCTGTACACAGCCCATCTGTAAATAGCCCATCCAACCAACTACCTACCTAATCCCCATATTTGTTTTTGTTTTCTGTTCTTCGCACACCAGTATTTCTACTTGCACATCCTCATCTGCACATATATCACTCCAGTGTAAATACCTAAATTGTAATTACTTTGCCACTATTGTCCTATTTATTGCCTTACCTCCTTACTTAATTTGCACACACTGTATACAGATTTTTCGATTGGGTAATTGACTCTACGTTTGTTTATGCCATGTTAACTCTGTGTTGTTTTTGTCACACTGCTTTGCTTTATCTTTGCCAGGTCGCAGTTGTAAATGAGAACTTGTTCTCAAGTGGCCTACCTGGTTAAATAAAGGTGAAATAAATAAATAAAATAAACACACATATAAACAAACACACACACACATTAACATACACGCACACACACACACACACACACACACACACACACACACACACACACACACACACACACACACACACGTACACACACACACACACACACACACACACACACACACACACATACACACACAAACCTACACACACACACATAAACACACACACACATAAACACACACAAACACAAATAAACACACACACATAAACACACACACATAAACACACACACACACACACACGTAAACATACACACTCACACAAACACACATAAAAACGACACACAAACACACATACCACACAAACATATAAACACACACGCACACACACACACACACAAACATACACACACAAACACACACAAATATAAACACACACACACACACACATAAAACATACATGCACACATAAACACACACGCACACACACACACACATACATACACACACACACACACACATAAACACACACACAAACACAAATAAACACACACACACACACACATAAACACACACACAAACACAAATAAACACATACACATAAACACACATAAAAACACACACAAACACACATAACACACAAACATATAAACACACACGCACACACGCACACACACACAAACACACACAGATATAAACACACACACACGCATAAAACATACACACACACATAAACACACAAACACCCATGCGACTCCTCTAGTCTTGTTTATTTTCCTTCCAGTCCTCTGCATCCTCTCTGAAAGGGTTACTGTCTTCCAGATTGAGTTTGTGTGTGTGTGTGTGTGTGTGTGTGTGTGTGTGTGTGTGTGTGTGTGTGTGTGTGTGTGTATGTGTGTGTGTGTGTGTGTGTGTTTATGTGTGTGTGTGTTTATATATGCGTTTATTTAATTTATTTATTTCACCTTTGAGTAACTCGCCCAATCAGGAAGATTCACTGTGTGTTGGTAAGCAATTGCGGTGTAAATTTAGCCTTGTGTTTGAGATTATTGTCCTCCTGAAAAGTGAATTAGTCTCCCAGTGTCTAGTGGAAAGCAGACTCAACCATGTTTTAAAAGCCAGCTACCTAGCTAATTAACCCTTGTGTGGTGTTCGGGTCTGTGGGACCCATTTTCAATGTTTACTAAACCTGAGACTCATTGGCCTTGGGTCATTTTCTGTGAAGAACATGTAAAAGAACGCATTGTCATTGAGTGCACAATGTGTACACCCCTACACATGTATATTACATATGTGGTGTTTGGGTCCACTGGACCCGACAGTAATAAAAGTGTGGAAAAGTGTGTGTGTCGGTCAAAACAAGTAAAAATGAAACAACATTTTTGCTGTGTGCCTTCACTCTGTCTTCCTCATCCCTGGGCCTGCTTTTTCAACATAGCACCCAGAACCTGTCTGTCTCCCTGTCTGTTTGCCTGTATCCCGCTTTTCTCACTCTATTTACAACTTATAGAGTGTGAAACTACACAATGTCTTGAGGGTACCTGCACAATGTTATTACAGTACATTATTTTGATACAGTGTAAAACATTCAGTACTTTCTACACTCTATACCCAAGCCAGGTGCAAATTGGGAGAGGAACACAACAAATAAATAGCTTTGCATGTGTGGCTCCTTGGCAAAAATAATCTCTGATCAGAGGGCCTTAGAAATATTTTTTGCAGAGAGAGAAGCTAGTATGGAAGCAACGTCTTCCACCAATTTTCCACATATAAGGATAATGACTGTCAATTCAGAGTCTGACAGTGAGTTGGAAGAAGAGGATGAGATTGACCCTCTGTCAGCCCCAGGACCAGCCCGTCAGCAACCAGCTCATCAGCAGCCTGCAGGAGGAGAAATATGGATGTAAAAAAAATAAAAAATTGAATGGTCTTCTTGCCCAAGGAATGAGCCACCGCGCATGGCTGCCAATGTGATAAGCATGCAACCAGGGCCGAAGCGGATGGCGGTAACTGATGTGCAGGGCATGAAGTCTTCTTTTGAACTGTTCATCCCAGACACCATCCAGAAATATTAACCATATATGCTGTCTGCAATTACCAGCAATATAGTGCTGGTAATTGATAAAAGTCAACATTTAAGTATTTTTACGTAAATTGTTATGGCTGTATTGTTTTTAAAACCCAATAATGTTGTGGGTCCATCAGACCCGGGAACATTGAATGAATAACAAAAACATGAACATACCTACTCAGTAGTGATTCCCTGTATAATATGTCTACAGAAACAACAATTTATCCCAGCTGTGTCGAAATTTCACCTATCCACATCTTCATCCACTTTTGATGTCACTAGCTAGCTATTCAGCTAATTGTAGATAGGGGATGTTAGCCATGAAGCTAGACCCTGATAAGTGGTTTGGCTAAAGTGTGCCTTGCCAGGCTGCTTACTATAGCCAAGTGAACATCAGTAGCTCATCTGAACAATATTAGCTATTTTCTTTCTGCCCCTTTCTCCGTCAGCACATCCAACAGCTCCAGATCAAAACTACGTGCATTACAGACAGCAGTAATTCAAAAACACCAGGTTGTAAACAGGAAGAAATGTTTTGTAGGTGGTTCCAAATGAACTAAAGCTAATCCTCCTAAGACACGTATAGTGAGATATAAATATACTTCATTTTATAATGAAACACACGGCATAGACTTGGAAAAATCTGAAGCTTAACTCCAGAATTCCCTGCTCAAGCCCAAATATATTCATACTTTGACTAAAACAATGACTTATTGACTTAAATTGTTGTGCAACATCTAGGGTAAGCTTGGGGCATCGTCTTCCAGCTGAGAAAAAAATATTTTTGCTGGTAACTGAAATGTTCCTGGCTCGAATACCTGAGCAAACAAGGTAAAAATTCTGCCTTGTGCCCTTGACCCTAATTTCCTCCAGGAGCACCATACTACTATGGCTGACCCTGTAAAACAACAGATTTCACTGCAACTATTTGGTGTGTGACAATAATTATTTATTTATTTTTAAACATCCAAAATTCTGTCTGGTTGATCTGTCTGTCTGTCTGTCTGTCTCAGAGCAGGATATGTTTTGTCTGTCTGTCTGTCTGTCTGTCTGTCTGTCTGTCTGTCTGTCTGTCTGTCTGTCTGTCTGTCTGTCTGTCTGTCTGTCTGTCTGTCTGTCTGTCTGTCTGTCTGTCTGTCTGTCTGGCTGGCTGGCTGTCTGTCTGGCTGTCTGTCTGTCTGTCCTGTCTGGCTGTATGGTTGTCTGTCTGTCTTTTTTTTCTTCACATCACACCCTTATCCAAGGGGCTGTCTGTCTCCCTGTCTGCCTGTTTAAAATCAGGCCCCCAATCCACAGGAGTGAGTCAGAGGCCATTGGGCTATTTTCAGCTTTAATCAGAACCCTCTGTGGGTAATGACATACATCAGAGCCAGTAATCACCAGGGAGGGAGGGAGGGAGGAAGGGAGGGAGGGAGGGAGGGGTAGTGAGAATATGAGAGAACGGGAGGGAGAGAGAGCGAGTGAGTGAGAAATATAGAGGGAGAGGGGTCACAACTCCTTCAGCTCTGTTGCACGCTGGGTCTGTACATAGTCAATGGTAGGCTTCGAGGGGCCTCCTATTGTAGATACACCTACAGCTCATCCCTTGGCAGTAGTACTGTAGATTACTTTATCACTGACCTCAACCCAGAGTCTCTCAGAGCATTTACAGTCAGCCCACTAACACTAACACCTATCAGATCACAGCAAAATCACAGTCTACCTGACAAGAGCAATATTCAGTCATGAGGCATTAAAGCCAAAGAAACTGGACAATATTAAGAAATGCTCTAGGTGGAAGGAAAGTAGTGTAGAAAACTATCAAGAAACAATTAGGCAACAACAAATTCAATTGCTTTTAGACAACTTGGACATTGTAATAGTGAAGGTGTAATCTTGGTGTTAGAAAGCCTAAACAGTATATTTCACCTTTCAGGTTCCCTATCAAATCTAAAAATGTAAAGCAGACAACCTAAGAAAATTAACAACAATGAAAAATGGTTTGATGAAGAATGCAAAAACCAAAGAAAAAAATTGAGAATCCTATCCAACCAAAAACATGAGACCCAGAAAACCTGACCACTGTGACTGACCCAGAAAACCTGAGTCTATGCCTTCGCTACGTCTACATCTCCCTCAGGAGACTAAAAAGATTTGACATGGGTCCCCAGATCCTCAAAAAGTTCTACAGCTGCACGATCAAGAGCATCCTGACTGGTTGCATCACCGCCTGGTACGGCAACTGCTCGGCATTCTGACCCTAAGGCACTACAGAGGGTAGTGTGTACAGCCCAGTACATCACTGTGGCCAAGCTTCCTGTAATCCAGGACCTATATAATAGGAGGTGTCAGAGGAAAGCCCATAAAATTGTCAGAGACACTGTCCGATTTCAAAAAGGCTTTACAACGAAAGCAAAACATTAGATTTTGTCAGCAGAGTACCCAGCCAGAAATAATCAGACACCCATTTTTCAAGCTAGCATATAATGTCACATAAACCCAGAAGACAGCTAAATGCAGCACTAACCTTTGATGATCTTCATCAGATGACAACCCTAGGACATTATGTTATACAATATATGCATGTTTTGTTCAATCAAGTTCATATTTATATCAAAAACCAGCTTTTTACATTAGCATGTGATGTTCAGAAATAGCATACCCCCCGCAAACTTCCGGCGAATTTACTAACAATTTACTAAATTACTCACGATAAACGTTCACAAAAAGCATAACAATTATTTTAAGAATTATAGATACAGAACTCCTCTATGCACTCGATATGTCCGATTTTTATAATAGCTTTTCGGTGAAAGCACATTTTGCAATATTCTAAGTAGATAGCCCGGCATCACAGGGCTAGCTATTTAGACACCCAGCAAGTTTAGCCTTCACCAAACTCCAATTTACTATTAGAAAAGTTTGATTACCTTTGGTGTTCTTCATCAGAATGCACTCCCAGGACTTCTACTTCAATAAAAAATGTTGGTTTGGTCCCAAATAATCCATAGTTATGTTCAAACAGCGGCGTTTTGTTAGTGCGTTCAAGACACTATCCGAATGGTAAATAAGGGTCACGCGCACGGCGCATTTCGTGACAAAGAAATTCTAAATATTCCATTACCGTACTTCGAAGCATGTCAACCGCTGTTTAAAATCAATTTTTATGCCATTTTTCTCGTAAAAAATGATAATATTCCGACCGGGAATCTGCAATTAGGTAAACAGACGAAAGAAAATAAAGCACAGAGTCGACTCGGGCACGCGCCTAAACCCATTGTCCTCTGATCGGCCACTTGTCAAAGGCGATAATGTGTTTCAGCCAGAGGCTGCCTCGATATCGTTCAGCTTTTTCCCGGGCTCTGAGAGCCTATGGGAGTCGTAGGAAGTGTCACGTTACAGCAAAGATCCTCAGTCTTCAATAAACAGAGGCAAGAAGAACAACACCTTGTCAGACAGGCCACTTCCTGCATGAAATCTTCTCAGGTTTTTGCCTGCCATATGAGTTCTGTTATACTCACAGACACCATTCAAACAGTTTTAGAAACTTTAGGGTGTTTTCTATCCAAAGCCAATAATTATATGCATATTCTAGTTACTGGGCAGGAGTAGTAACCTGTTTAAATCGGGTACGTTTTTATCCGGCCGTGTAAATACTGCCCCCTAGCCCTAACAGGTTAACGAGAGTCTTATCTTTAAAATGGTGTAAAATAGTTGATTATTTGAGAAAATTGAATTGTGGTATTTTAGTTGGTTTTGTATTTCGCGCCGTGCGATGCCGTTGGCTGTTGGCTAGCGGAACGTCTGTCTTCAACAGGTTAACTCCAGGGTCGCCGATAATGTAATTGATCAAGACTTCGCCAGAGAGTTACAGATCCCTTGAGTGAATTGTCCCATCCCTCTGCAGATTCAAGCCCTCGATGGACGCCCCGTTGGCACCGGTCAGGTGGAATATCAGACCAAGACCATTCTACTGCAGGTTGGAGTGAACCACTCTGAGACTCTCAGTTTTCTGTTGATCACTGCCCTCGAGAACCACCTTATCCTAGGGTACCCCTAGCTAGTGCTACATAACCCACAAGTTCAAGGGTCCATGGGACTCCTACTAGACTGGGGTAAGGACTGTCAGACTAAATGTCTAAGACCCCCACCAAGAGCCTTGCAGTGTCGACCTGCATGCCTTGAAGACCAAGAATACTTTGAACTACGGGAGGCCTTCAGTAAGAGGCAGGCAGCCACCATTGCACCGCATCGTCCTTACAACTGTTCCATAGAACCTCTACCCGGCGCCACACCTCCCCGGGGTTGTCCGTTCTCCCTCTCGACCCCTGAAGCAGCAGTCATGGACAATTACATCCGGGAGTCGCTGGAGGAACCCAAGAACCTGACCCCAGCAGGGGACCCACTCAAAGACATTACGTGCCCGGTCCCGAATACTACAATGAATACTACAATCAGCCCGGTCCCGAATACTACAATGGGGACACTCCTCTAAATTAACTGGGCATCCAGGGGTTAATCGCACACTGTTCCTGAGGTGGAAATTCTGGTGGCCCAACATGATGGAGGATATGAGATACTTTGTTGCGGCCTGTTCCATCTGTGCCCAAATCAAGTCTTCACGTCAGCGACTGGCCAGGTTGCTCCAACCTCTGCTCGTCCCCAGCCGGCCCTGGTCTCATCTGTCTGTAGACTTTATCACAGGGTTACCTCCATCTCAAGGACTTACCACTATCCTGGTGGTCGTCGACTGGTTCTCCAAGACAGACTTGGAGAACCAAGAACCCAATTTGCCTTCAGCGAAGGAAACCGCTGATCTTATGATTATCCATGTCTTTCGACTACACGGACTTCCCCAGGACATTGTCTCAGATAGTGGGCCCCAGTTTTTTGCACGGTATTGGAAGGCCTTCTGTTCCCTGTTGGGGGCAACAGTGATTCTCTCTTCGGGGTTCCACTCTCATTCGAATGGGAAAACTGAGCGGGCCAACCAGATGATGGAGAAGTTCCTCCGCTGCTTCGTCTCCACTCAGGCCAGCAACTGGAGCAAGTTCCTCGTCTGGGTGGAGTACGCTCACAACACACTGCCAAACTCATCCACTGGACTGTTGCCGTTTGAGTATCAGTTCGGGTTCGCCCCCCCCACCACCTGTTTCCTGAACAAGATGCCGAAGCTGGGGTTCTATCAACCGAGGCGTTCATTCGACGATGTCACCTCACCTGGATCAGAGCGCGATCCTCCTTGCTCCGCTCCTCTGCCCGACACCAACTTCAGGCAAACTGGCACTGAAGACCTCTTCGGCTCCTCCGACCGTGTCAATGGGTGTGGCTGTCCACCAGGATTCTTCCCTTAAAGATGGACTCGCGGAAGCTAACTCCTCACTACATAGGACCATTCAAGATCCTGAATCGCATCAACCCGGTCACCCATCGTCTCCAGCTTCCCAGGTTCATGAGAGTCTGTCTGTCCTTTCATGTCTCCCGTCTCAAGCTTGTAAGGACCAGTCCATTCTCTCCCTCCACACCTCCTCCTCTACCCCCTTGACTTGCGGATGGCTACCTGGCCTAAACGGTCTGGCATCTGTTGGAGGCTCGTTGGGTCTGAGGGACCCTGCAGTACCTGGTGGACTGGCAGGACTATGGTTACGAGGACCGGGCGTAGGTGCCTGCCCTGGATATTCTGGATCAGGGTCTTGTTAGAGACTGCCAACAACTACGCGGTGGTCATCATGGCTCCGCAGCTGGAGGGGGGGGGGGGGGGGGTACTGTCATGGTTCCTCCTGGTACCAGAGGGCGGCAGAGACTGCCCTAGAGACTTTTATTGGACTCAGGTGTGTCTTTTTATTTCATGATTGTGGCCTTGTTAACTTAAAGAGGTGTGTTTTCTGAGGTCTTTGCATAAGCTTGAATTGTTTACCATTGAATTGTTTACCACGTTTACTGAGTGATTTTTCGAGACTTAGTGTTTGTTGTTTTTCTCGTGTACTGCGATCCTGCGGTTACTGTTTCTCAGTAAAGTATTTATGTTTATCCTTAACCACTGATTCCTCGTCTGGTCTCTTTGCACCTGGGTCCAACCTCACACCTTCAAAGTTTATTTCACTTT
This sequence comes from Salmo trutta, assembly GCF_901001165.1. Classification (NCBI taxonomy): domain Eukaryota; kingdom Metazoa; phylum Chordata; class Actinopteri; order Salmoniformes; family Salmonidae; genus Salmo; species Salmo trutta. Next base: position 27,041,607 of record NC_042990.1, read on the forward strand.
TTTTATCGATTTCACATATGTAAACATATGTTTCCCATGCCAATAAAGCCCCTTGAATTGAATTACATTTACATTTACATTTAAGTCGAATTGAAATGAGAGAGACAGAGAGAGAAGTAGAGAGAGAGCGAGAGAGATAGAGAGATGGGAAAGGGATGGAAAGAGCTGAGGGGTAGACAGCGGAATTTATAAATTGGAGGGGAAATTTGGACAGCAATATCTCAGTCGAATGGACAAACTGAGCGGGACTGATTGCTTGACTCCTTGTTGAAACACTTGATTGAAAAATTATGTGATTTTGACACTTATACTGTACATAAGAACGTATGAATATGAATCAGAACAGAAAATACATAAAAGTAGATCCACCTTAATTATTATCCAGTAGAAACAGATTTTAATACACTTCTCACATTATAATTGCTTTGCCTCATTATGTTCTAAACCAGTGGTTCCCAAGCACGGATACTGTGACCACTGGGGGTACTTGGCCTGTCCACAGGTGGTTCTTGAGAACAGGTAAAATGAACATGAAGGGATACTTCAGGGCTACTCCGGGTAGAGTCAAATTCTGTTGGTGGTACAGTAACCGAAAATGGTTGGGAACCACTGTCTAAACACACAAGCACGCACACACACACACACACACACACATACACACACACACACACACACACACAACACACACACACACACACACACACACACACACACACACACACACACACACACACACACACACACACACACACACACACACCTTTATTACATACATCATTTTCTGCTTGGTAAACGATGTTCCCCACTATAACATAACATCCATATTTAACCAGGGGCTCATGATGGGAGATGCAGGGTTGGGGAATTACAATTTCACTTTACTATTCCCTTTGATTACATAAAACCACCCTAACACACACACACACGCACACACACACACACACACACACACACACACACACACGTGACTCCTCTTTCTAGTCGCGAAACACACCACTACCATGTGAGACAGCCTATGCATTGTGTGTGTGTGAGTCCTTTCCTTTGAAGCGTGAATGGTCTTCTGAAGAGCACAGACAGGGTAATTCTCTTATGGAAGAGAGGGTCTGAAAGGGTTACAATCTGTGGCGGAGTGTGTGTGTACAAGTGAGATTGTGTGTTTCCTTTGTATGACAGAGTCTTTGCATGCATATGTGTGAGTGAGTGTTTGTGTGTGAGCGAGATATGTGTGAGCAAAGTAAGTGACCCATGCTGGATGTCATGTGTGCTCTGATAAAGAGGAAGAGGAAATCACTGACCTCTACACCCTAGGACTGATGTGATCACATTGACCCTGCTAAGAGGGTAGCGGTAGGGAGATATAGGGCTCTAGGGTCTTCTTCTGCCTTTTACCAGCATAGAAACATATAGTATATAGAAGAGTTCATTATCATAAGTATTCACCCGCCCCCCTTGGATCTTTGAATTTCTTCATAATTTTGTGTTAAAATTGATTTAATTGTCATTAATGAAAGAAAAAATAAATATATACTCTACGTTGAATTGATAAGTATTCACTGCTTGGGTCAATGTAAAAGTATATATATATATATATATATATATACATATATATATATATAATCATTTGACTGCATTTACAGCTGTGAGTCTATTGGTATAAGTCTCCAAGAGCTTTGCACACCTGGAATGCCAATTATTCTTTAAAAAATGAGTCAAGCTCTGTCAAGTTGGTTGTTGATCATTGCTTGACAGCGATTTACAAGTCTTGCCATAGATTTTCAAGCAGATTTCAGTCAAAACTGTAACTTGCTACTAAGGAACATTCACTGTATTCTTGGTACACAATTCAGGTGTAAATTTGGCCTTGTGTTTTAGATTATTGTCCTGCTGAAAGGTGAATTCATCTCCCAGTGGAAAGCAGACTGAACCAAGTTTTCTTATAGGATTTTGCCTGTGCTTAGCTCCATTCCTTTTTTTATCCAGAAAACTCCCCAGACCTTGCCGATGACAAGCATACCCATAATATGATGCAGCCACCATCATGCTTGAAAATGTGGAGAGTGGTACTCAGCGATGTGTTGTGTTTATACCTATTTGTATTCAGGACAAAAAGCTTATTCATTTGCCACACTTTTTTGCAGAATTACTTTTTGTTAGTACAGGCTTCCTTCTTTTTGCTCTGTCATTTAGGCTAGTATTGTGGAGTAACTACACTGTTGTTGATCCATCCTCAGTTTTCTACTACGACAGCCATGCACCCGTGTGTCAATCTAAGTAACGTAACTTAAAAAATCCCTGTCAAAACCTGTCAGTTTAAACTTGCGATATCAGTTTTTATAGCATGGGCTGTGTCTCAATCCACTGCATCCGTCTATGTCAGCCTTCCGCATCTGCGGTGGAAGGCGGACGAGCTACCGAAAAACAACGAAAATTGGTCATCTCAAGAAAACGTCTGTAGCGTCCAAGAGCTACAAACTAATATGACTCAACTATGGAAAGGGGAGACTCTCACAAACACTTGTCCCTGAAGGTAAACCATACCAATTAATGGAAGTATGGAGGTAGTTTTGTGCCAACAAAAATAAGGGGTTAAATATGTGTTAAAAAAAATATAGATATTTGTTTTGTTATTTCCTGAGCTCTCCTAGATATAGGACAGACACTTCTAAACCTTATTCCTTGTGATTTCTTTTTGACTGTCTTTTTTACCATTTATAAATCCGTTATATATATGGCTTATAGTAGTAAAGTCCAAATTCAATATTTTATCAACAAAATGTTTTTATACCTTAAGGGGTCCTAAATTCAAAATCAAACCGCTAAATTATCCATGGTAAGACCATCTTAAAACAATGATATATGTTAGCTTGGTACCCCTCCTACTAGCTATTTGATGTTGAATTTAAGGACCCCTGTAGCTATCAAAATAAATTATTAAGACAGTATTTGATGAAACAAAGAATTTGGTTAGTCTGCTATTGGCCCATAGAAATGCATTAAATAACACATGAATACATGGCAAAAGGAAGTATGTTTTGATGTGTCTGTCCTGTATCTGAGCGATATAAACAAGATCAGGAATTACATATATTATTTTCATTGTGGAATGACCTGTATACCCTTTGACATGGAAATGCCCTATTCACTTCCATTAAATTTTCAGCCCAGTACTGGGTTACTTTTACTGTGGGCATCATAAATCAAAATTACCTACATGTACATGTTCGCGAGAGTCTCATAGTTGGGTCATATTAGTTTCTATCCCACACCGGATGTCTCCTGGTCTGACAAACACCATTGTTGCTCTGCAACCTTCCAGATAAGGAAGTCCCCCCCGCTCTCTCTCTCTCTCTCTTTCTATCTCTCTCTGCATATGCCTGTGTCAAGTGGGATGGAAGTATGTACTGTTCTGTATGTACATATGCAGTATGTACTTTTCTGTTAATGTATGCTCTGTTTATGTACTGTACAATGTTTTAATTTTCTGTTATCTCCATTACTTTTAATTATTACCTTTAGAAAAATGTACTGTTTTTCCCTTGACTATTTGCATGCCTGTTTGTGAGAATATGACTGTGTGAGAGTATGAGTGTGTAGCATAGCCAGGTGTGGATGCTCCATGTGTGTGTCCGTCTCTCCGTCCCTCTAGTCTCAGTGATTAGACAGACGTCAGCCCTCTGATTGGCTGGCTGACTCTAACCCAGGTGCCTGTCCACTGTGGCAGGACATAGAGACAGCGGCCATCTTATGAAGACAGATTGGACAGACATGTGGCTGCAATTTTATGATGGCAGATGGAACCTAACAAACCAGCTGGATGGCTATTACAAAACGTTTCCATATTTTATAATAACACTTTATTCAACCTCCCCCTGAAAATACATAAAATGCCTTGAAGTAAATTCCTCAGACAAACATTCCATTCTCTCAAAATGTGACACCAAAACAATTCATATGTGAATATATTTGAAATCAATAGTGAAATCAATTAGCTTAATGTAATTTGTGATGATTTCTGACATTGATTCAACTCATAGGTCAACCAGACAGGGTTTGTGAGTGCTCCAGTAAACTGATGCTGTGGTCTCCAACACTAGACGTTTGGGGAAAGACACACACTCATCACTAATAATGAGTCAGATCAATCATGTTGTATTGAGGTGGAGGCTCAGATGAAATTAAGAGAGCCTAAAGACACAGTGAACCATAGAGAAAGAGAGAGAGAGAAGGGTGTGTGTTTGGGGGGGTGTAGAGATAGGGGTAGAGTGAGAGATATAGCAAGAGAGAGCGAGAGAGGAAGTAGAAACAACTTTATCCCTTTATGCCTTCCTTTCTTTCCTTCCTGAAAAATACCTAAACATACAATGTGGCACCGTCATAGGATGCCACCTTTCCAACTGCTGTTAAAGAAAAGGGGAAACATCTAGTAGTAACAATGGCTCAGCTGTGGTGGTGTAAAGCTCGCCGCCATTGGACTCTGGAGCAGTGGAAAAGCGTTCTCTGGAGTAATGAATCACTCTTCACCATCTGGTAGTCCGACGGACAAATCTGGGTTTTGCGGATGCCGGGAGAACGCTACCTGCTCCAATGCATAGTGCCAACTGTAAAGTTTGGCGGAGGAGGAATAATGATATGGGGCTGTTTCATGGTTTGGACAAGGCCGCGTAGTTCAAGTGAAGGGAAATCTTAATGCTACAGCATACAATGACATTATAGACTATTCTGTGCTTCCAACTTTGTGGCAACAGTTTGGGGAAGGCCCTTTCCTGTTTCAGCATGACAATGCCCCCGTGCACAAAGCGAGTTCCATACAAAAATGGTTTGTCGAGATCAATGCGGAAGAACTTGAGTCCTGACCTCAACCCCATCGAACACCTTTGGGATGATTTGGAACTGCGAGCCAGGCCTAATCACCCAATATCAGTGCCCAACCACACTAATGCTCTTGTGGCTGAATGGAAGCAAGTCCCCGCAGCAATGTTCCAACATCTAGTGGAAAGCCTTCCCTGAGGAATCTGTTATAGCAGCAAATGGGGGACCAACTCCAAATGAATGCCCACGATTTTAGAATGAGATGTTCGACGAGCAGGTTTCCAATTAATTTTGGTAATGTAGTGTAGATCAGGGATTCTGGGGTTGTTGTTCTGGCTAGAATAGAGTGGAAAGCAAGTGTTCACAAAAATTAATATGTAAACCCCTCATATCTCTCTCTCTCTCGGCCTCCATCCTCTCTCTCCCCCCTCCCCCTCTCTCCTCTGTCCATTTCCTCCAGCGTCAATTATGTATTTTTTTCTCCTTGCTGACTTATGGCTGCTTCTTGCCGTGACCTTTTGTGTTTTGCCAGTCTGGCTCTAACAATAGCATGAAGAATGGCTGATAGCCCGGCTGATGTGTTCCCTCTCCAGTTTTGGGTTTGGGTGAAATTACTTTCATGTGAAATTACTTTCATGTGAAATTACTTTGCCCATCTATCCAAATTCTCCCTGTGAAAGCACAAATAGGGCTCGGTATCTGCCGGCCGAGTATTCAAGAGTCCTCATTACATTACAGAGGTGTGTGTATGTGTGTGTGACATCAAATCAAATCACATTTTATTTGTTACATGTGCCAAATACAACAGGTGTAGTAGACCTTACAGTGAAATACTTACTTACAAGCCCTTGACCAACAATTCAGTTTTAAGAAAAATAAAATAAAATAAAAACAAAAAAAGTAACAAATAATTAAAGAACAGCAGTAAAATAACAATAGTGAGACTATATACAGGGGGTACCGGTACAGAGTCAATGTGTGGGGGTACCGGTTAGTCGAGGTATTTGAGGTAATATGTCGATGTAGGTAGAGTTAAAGTCACTATGCATAGATAAGAAACAGAGAGTAGCAGCAGCATAAAGGAGGGAGGGGGGGGAAATGCAAATAGTCTGGGTAGCCATTGGATTATATGTTCAGGAGTCTTATGGCCTGGGGGTAGAAGCTGTTTGAAAGCCTCTTGGACATAGACTTGGCGCTCCGGTACCGCTTGCTGTGCGGTAGCAGAGAGAACAGTCTATGACTAGGGTGGCTGGAGTCTTTGACAATTTTTAAGGCCTTCCTCTGACACCGCCTGGTATAGAGGTCCTGGATGGCAGGGAGCTTGGCCCCAGTGATATACTGGGCCGTACACACTACCCTCTGTAGCGCCTTGCGGTCGCAGGCCGAGCAGGTGCCATACCAGGCAGTGATGCAACCAGTCAGGATGCTCTCGATTGTGCAGCTGTTGAACCTTTTGAGGATCTTAGGACCCATGACAAATATTTTCAGTCTTCTGAGGGGGAAAAGGTTTTGTCGTGCCCTCTTCACGACTGTCTTGGTGTGCTTGGACCATGTTTGTTGGTGATGTTAACACCAAGGAACTTGAAGCTCTCAACATGCTCCACTACAGCGTCGTCAATGAGAATGGGGGCATGCTCAGTCCTACTTTTCCAGTAGTCCACAATCATCTCCTTTGTCTTGATCACGTTGAGGGAGAGGTTGTTGTCCTGGCACCACACGGCCAGGTCTCTGAGACATGCGTTCGTGTGTGTGTGTGTGCATGTGTGTATACTTATGCATGTGTGTGTGTGTGTGTGTTCCCATGGTCTGGAGGAGTAGGAGTAATGTTCTATCTATCTCCAGACAGGAACAGATTACATCAGAGATCTCAGAGGTGTTGGAAGAAACCTCTCCTTTAACCAAACTCTACATTCCTTATCAGATCCCAACTATAAGAGGCCTTGACGTTACCGAATGGAGGATGCAGACACAGTGAGTGTGTATGTGCATGTTTGCGTGCGTGCGTGTGTGTGTGTGTGCTTGTTTGCTGGGTTATTACCTGGGTAAGGGGGACATCAGAGAATGTCCTCCTCACCAAAGACCCTTTGGATCAATTCATAAACAATAAAATGTGCATTTACATTTCACATTTTTGTCATTTAGCAGATGATCTTATCCAGAGTGATTACACTTAGTGCATTCATCTAAAGATAGCTAGGAGGGACAACCACTTATCAGTCATAGTCAGTACATTTTACCTCAACGAAGTACACTCTTATAAAAAATGTTTACGAAAGGGTTCTTTGGCTATCCCCATAGGAGAACCATTTTTGGTTCCAGGTAGAATCCTTTATTGGTTCCAGGTATAACTTGTTTTGGTTCATGTAGAACCCTTTCCACAGAGGGTTCTACATGGAATTCAAAAGGGTTCTACCTGAAACCAAAAAGGTTCTTCAAAGGGTTCTATGGGGACAGCCAAATAATCATTTTAGGTTCTAGATAGTACCTTTTTTTTGGGGGGGGGGGTACTTGCACATAATGTCATCCGGGTGCAAAGCATTGAGAACGCATGGAGAAACATTAATATTGCCTTATATAGTTACATGCATATACCATGATTTAACAAGGGATGATAAATATGCTCTTGAAAGATAACCCCATCCTGTATAACTTTTGTTACAAGCTGAACCTAGTGCCCTTGCTGTCTGTTGGTGTCTCTTAGTCTGTGCCAGTGTTGTCCCTTTACCCTCATAACTTCACTTTCCAAAGTCAAATCAAACCAGTGACACTCAATCTCCATGCTAATCCTATTGAAATGGTGAAATTGGAGCCATTAAAATGTGTGTTTACATGATGACTGACATCAAGTGTGTGTGTTCTGTTAATAGAGTTTATTACAGGATTATGTTGATGAGTGTTTGCAGATGACAGACGTAAATTGCAAATTGCTGGCACAAAGGATTTGTATTTGTGTGTGTGTGTGTGTGTTACTGCTATGTGTCATGTTGACGAGGGTGTCAACGTAAATCGCAGGAGCAGACAGGAGGGCCCATCAACTTGTCAAAGAAACAGCGTCACTCAAACCTCCCACCAACAATTAAGTGTCGGTGACATGCTGGTAATACCGTCAGACAGGCCAGGCCTCACAGCGCTGGTTAATTCATCTCTCCAAATCAAATCTTCGATAATTTCACTAGCATGGCAAAGGGATTTGGGCCCTCATACAGCGAGGCAGCAATATACCAGAGAGGGAGTAGAGAGAGGATCAGTGTTTCACAACAATCAACCAGGCCTTTTCTTATGCTCCCAGCCAGTCAGAGAGTAGAGAGAGATCAGGGAGAGAGAGGGACTGGAATAGTGGGGAAGGGAGAGAGAGAGAGTTAGAGGGATGGATATTAATAGGAAGTGGAGAGAGAGACAGAGACAGAGAGACACAGAGCGAGAGAGAGAGCGAGAGAGAGACTTGAGAGAATTACTTGACACATTAGAAAGAATTAACTAAAAATCTGAGCAAACTAGAATGATATTTGGCCCAAAACAGAGAGTACACAGTGGCAGAATACCTGACCCCTGTGACTGACCCAAAGTTAAGGAAAACTTTGACTATGTACAGATTCAGTGAGCATAGCCTTGCTATTGAGAAAGGCCGCCGTAGGCAGACCTGGTTCTCAAGAGAAGACAGGCTACATGCACACTGCCCTCCAAAATGAGGTGGAAACTGAGCTACACTTCGTAACCTTTTGCCAAATGTATGACCATATTAGAGACACATGTTTCCCTCAGATTACACAGATCCACAAAGATTTAGAAAACAAACACAATTTTGATAAACTCCCATATCTATTGGATGAAGTACCACAGTGTGCCATCAAAGCAACATGACCTGTTGCCACAAGAAAATGACAACCAGTGAAGAACAAATACCATTGTAAATACAACCCATATTTATTTATTTTCCCTTTTGTACCTTAACTATTTGCACATTATTACGTCACTGTATAAACACATGACATGACATTTGAAATGTTTTTATTCTTTTGGAACTTCTGTGAGTGTAATGTTTACTGTTCATGTTTTATGTTTATTATCTACTTCACTTGCTTTGGCAATGTTAACATATGTTTCCCATGCCAATAAAGCCCTTGAATTGAACATTGCATTGAATTGAGAGAGAGAGAGAATGAGAGAGGGAGAGAGAGAGAGAGAGAGAGAGAGAGAGAGAGAGAGAGAAAGAGAGAGAAATCTAAATATAAGTTGTCATGATGTTGGCCTGTGGGTAAGGTTTATGACCCCCCATAAATACCTTTCTCCCTTTCCTCTCTCTTGACTCTACAGAAGGACTCTTGAATAGCCTTTGTTAAACATAGATAGTCTGGGAACATCAAAAGGTGGGGGGAAAGGAACCATATTTCGGTAATCCAACTAGTTGAAAATATGCGTTGGTACTCAATGAATATGATGCCAGATCAGTTGGCGTCTGAGACATTATGACTGGTGAAAGGACGACATAAACTGTATCTTGGAAAATCTACACATTCTAGTTATCAGATTCACATGGAATTGTTGTGCAATTTAAATGTTTAAATATGAAACTATTTGTGAAAAGATTAAATGTAATTTTAGCTTCCAAATGAGAGAATTGTGTTTTCGGAAGGTTAAAGCTCTGCTCACTCAGTGACCCGCCCATGTGAAGAGACTTTGGTTATAAACTATGAAAACGCCCTTCTCGCCCCTCCTATATAAAGCCCTTGACGAAAATCTAACTTTCTGTTCCGAGGACATTAGGACAAAGGTCCATACGTTAAAAGGACTAACATGTCAACTACAGAACTAAGCCAACCTCAGCGTGAGCTTTGGCTGTGAATGGTATGAACTTTGAACTCTTATTCACTAAAGAAGTGAGACATCCTAGCCGTTGAGTTTGCAGCAGCAGCTGTAAACATGGGCTAGGAAAGGACGGACAACGTAACCAGTGTACCACACAACGACGATACTACAACGTATACAGTTAACCACCAGAGACAGTCTTCAAAGAACAAGGAAGATCTCTGTTGGGCAACCCGGCCTTCCATCTACAACTAACCTATTGAAGCGGAGCTCAGAGTAAATATTTATTGCGTTTTCCTTTCCCAAATGGCCGGTTATTTAGAATGCATAAGATTCTGTATTTACGATAGCGTAGCTTCTCCCTTTGTTCTTCAGTCCTCCCGCACTTTCATTCAAGCCCAACCCCCTCTCTTTGTGTAACCAGCTGTCGTATCTGTTCCTTCCACCAGGGACATTTTCTTTATGACATCATTTGCATTCTGTGTATATGTAATTCTGTGGGATTAGTTAGGTATTTAGTAAATAAATAATTCAACCAAATTTTGTATTGCTGATTCAACTTGTTAGCCAGGGTTCGTGAAGAATTTACAACTTTCAGATGTGACTAAATAAAGTGAGGATTAAATATTGACTGCTACTGACGTAAAAGATTACTAGGTCTTTAAGAGTTTATTCCGAAGATAACAGCTCTATAAACATTATTTTGTGGTGCCCCGAATTTCTAGTTAATTATCTACCTGATTAGCTTAATCAGGTAATATTAATTACAGAGAAATTATTTTATAGAATAGTATGTCATATCACTTAATCCAGCATAGCCAAAGACACGACAAAGTCCTGAAGTATACACTGAGTGATCAAAACATTATGAATACCTTCCTAATATTGAGTTGCACACCCCTTTGCCTTCAGAACAGACTCAATTTGCCAGGGCATGGACTACAAGGTGTCAAACGTGAGAGTAAAATATAGAGAGTACTACAGAGTGAGTACAACAGAGAGAGTACTACAGTGAGAGTATGACCGAGAGAGTACGACAGAGAGAGTATGACAGAGTGAGTACAACAGAGAGAGTACAACAGAGTGAGTATGACAGAATGAGTACAACAGAATGACTACCACAGAGTGAGTACGACAGAGTGAGTACGACAGAGAGATTACGACAGAGAGACTAGGACAGAGAGACAACACCAGAGAGAGTGATATAACATAAAATACAGGCAAACATAGTGAAAAATGAAATATTTGACATTATGTTAATACGCATACTCATAAACCGAGGCAAAGCTGCCTGAATGTCTTTGATGTTCCCTTGATAAGTGCCATCTAGCCTATAGCTATCATTAATACTTAAAACCTGTCAAATCAATTCAATCCGTTCTGCTCTTGATGAAGACTGAAAAGAACTGCCAGGTCAGAAGTTCACCAGAATCACTGTTTCCACGGAAATAGAATAGTACGGTACAGGCCTATGTTCCACTACACCCAGAGAAGGGTATCTGTATGGGCCAGTAATGTCTACTATAGCATAACAAAGCACAGATTATGGCGAAGAAGCATAATTGTAGCCTTGCTAGTTAGAAAATAGTAGTTTTGATTAAGCAAGTGTGCATCAAGAGTCTAATCACAGATCAGGTAAAAACAATGGGCCTTTTTATAAACTGGGTAGTTTGGTTACTGGATGCTGATTGGCTAAAACACTATTTATCGTGTGTATGTGAGACCGTATACCATGACTATGACGCTTAGCCTTTTCACCTTGATAAAATGGCTACATTAACAATAGCTCGCCATGCCCATGTAGAAAATAAGCTTTGAGATGAATTTGAAGGAAACCTTAACGAAACGAACACCATAAAACAAACAAAGTGGGCACTTACATGCTTCACTAATTGGTGTGCGGAAAAAGGGATACATTGGGAGTTTGGGAATACAACTAAACGGAGCTGAACGACATCCTGAAACTGAAAATGACATGCAGCTCTTCAAACATTCCAAGCCTCTGGACACTGAAACACCTCAGGGTTTGGTGAACAATGTGTGGTTTGATGATTTTGGGCAAAGGGGGAAGAAGGGAAACCGTCTGCTGAAACCTGACTAATTAAAATAATTTACAGACGGGAATGGCTTAACAGTATGTGACTTTCTCGTTCAACAAACCGACAAAAACCATTATTGCTCAAATAAATCGATCTTTCTATTGAGTCCCTTCAGTGTTGGAACTCTGAAGTTCCTATCAATCGTATTTGGAAAATCCTAGAATGAAGCCAACTTTTCTCCTCAAAGTGAATCCACATAGAGGCACTAGATATGCTTCTCTACTTATCTGAAGTACTTTAGAAATTATGACTCTGAGGCAACCAATATATGCCAAGAGGCCTGGAGTGAGGAGACACAATCCCTGTCTCACTGAATATATAATATACAATACAATACTGTAGCAAATAAAAATGTATCTGCTCTAGAGGAAAACACAGGTCAATACCAAAATAAAGGAAACGTGACTAAATGAGGGATACAAAGTATACAGTTGAAGTCGGAAGTTTACATACACTTAGGTTGGAGTCATTAAAACTTGTTTTTCAACCACTCCACAATTTTCTTGTTAACAAACTATAGGTTTGGCAAGACGGTTAGGACATATACTTTGGGCATGACACAAGTCATTTTTCAGATGATTACATACACTAAGTTGACTGTGCCTTTAAACAGCTTGGAAAATTCTAGAATATTATGTCATGGCTTTAGAAGCTTCGGATAGGCTAATTGACATAATTTGAGTCAATTGGAGATGTACCTGTGGATGTATTTCAGGGCCTATCTTCAAACTCAGTGCCTCTTTGCTTGACATCACGGGAAAATCCAAAGAAATCAGCCAAGAGCTCAGTAAAAATATTGTAGACCTCCACAAGTCTGGTTCATCCTTGGGAGCAATTTCCAAACGCCTGAAGGTACCACGATCATCTGTACAAACAATAGTACGCAAGTATAAACACCATGGGACCACGCAGCCATCATACCGCTCAGGAATGAGATGCGTTCTGTCTCCTAGAGATGAACGTACTGTGGTGCAAAAAGTGCAAATCAATCCCAGAACAACAGCAAAGGACCTTGTGAAGATGCTGGAGGAAACAGGTACAAAAGTATCTATATCCACAGTAAAACGAGTCCTATATCGACATAACCTGAAAGGTCGCTCAGCAAGGAAGAAGCCACTGCTCCAAAAAACGCAGTAAAAAATCCAGACTATGGTTTGCAACTGCACATGGGGACAAAGATTGTACTTTTTGGAGAAATGTCCTCTGGTCTGATGAAACAAAAATAGAACTGTTTGGCCATAATGACCATTGTTATGTTGGATGAAAAAGCGAGAGGCTTGCAAGCCGAAGAACACAATCCCAACCTTGAAGCACGGGGGTGGCAGCATCATGTTGTGGGGGTGCTTTGCTGCAGGAGGGACTGGTGTACTTCACAAAATAGATGGCATCATGAGAATGGAAAATTATGTGGATATATTGAAGCAACATCTCAAGACATCAGTCAGGAAGTTAAAGCTTGGTCGCAAATGGGTCTTACAAATTGACAATGACCCCAAGCATACTTCCAAAGTTGTGGAAAAATGGCTTAAGGACAACAAAGTCAAGGTTTTGGAGTGGCTAACACAAAGCCCTGACCTTAATCCCATAGAACATTTTTGGGCAGAACTGAACAAGCATGTATGAGCAAGGAGGCCAACAAACCTGACTCAGTTACACCAGCTCTGTCAGGAGGAATGGGCCAAAATTCACCCAACTTATTGTGGGAAGCTTGTGGAAGGCTTCCCGACACGTTTGACTCAAGTTAAACAATTTAAAGGCAATGCTACCAAATACTAATTGAGTTTATGTAAACTTCTAACCCACTGGGAATGTGATGAAAGAAATAAAAGCTGAAATAAATCCTTCTTTCTACTATTATTTTACATTTCACACTTAAAATAAAGTGGTCATCCTACCTTACATAAACAGGAACTTTTTAATTGGATTAAATGTCAGGAATTGTGAAAAACTGAGTTTAAATGTATTTGGCTAAGGTGTATGTAAACTTCTGACTTCAACTGTATATACAAGTATGTGGACACCCCTTCAAATGTGTGGATTCGGCTATTTCAGCGACACCTGTTGCTGACAGGGGTATAAAATTGAGCACACAGCTATGCAATCACCATAGACAAACATTGGCAGTAGAATGGCCTTACTGAAGTGCTCAATGAGTTTTATATTACACATTGTATACATCACAGAAAACTGAAATATAACAAAACTGCTTGACATAGAAACATCGGATTTTCAGCGTTTATTTTTTTAAGACTATTTATTAATTATGAAATTGTAAAAAACATGAATAACATTCCACACATGAGGCCACTAGGTCATTTGACTGCTGTAAATGTGTCACGCCTACTGCGACTCCCCCTCTCCAGCGCACAACGTTGCCGATCTTCTAACTACCGACCATTGCAACCATCATTACGCACACCTGCTCCCAATTATTAAGCACACCTGCTCTCCATCGTTACACACACCTGCTCCCCATCATTACGCACACCTTAACTTCATCATCATCACCTTGATTACCTTCCCTTTATTTAGCCCTCAGTAGCCTCAGTCGTCAGGCAATATTGGTTTGTTTTTTTATTCACGGTCTGTTCGCTTCTCTTGTTTTGTTTATCTGCATTTATCTTCATTAAATTTACCTTCTGCACTTGCTTCCTGACTCCCGGCCTATAAGTAACAAAAGGGCTACATGTGGATAAGTTACCACAAAGGGTAAGAAAATAGATTATCGGCTACTTGACACTTTTAGTGTTTGAGGTAGACATAGTCTTGTCCACTGTACTGAGAGAAAATAGTTTTCTAGAATTGTACTTAAGTAGTTTTAAGCATTTGTTGGATTGCGTATACTGTATTTTGGTTGAAAGACAACACAGAAAGACAGCCAAATGCCATGCCCCACAGACTCTTGTAGGCTGAACCCGATTAGAATGACTGCTCTAACTGATCTAACACACACACACACACACACACACACACACACACACACACACACACACACACACACACACACAGATAAGCACATGCTCACAGGCCGCACGCACACACACACACACACACACGCACGCACGCACGCACACACACACATACACACACACACACACACACACACACACACACACACACACACACACACACACACACACACACACACACACACACACACACACACACACGCCCTGAGACAACGTATCATCAAAGTGACATTGAGAGGCAGCTGAGTGGGAAGAAGGCGGGATGATTTTATAAACAAAATAAATAAAATATACGGTGGAAATTCTGGGATATATAAATCCTATTCATGTGTTGGTAAACAGCCAGGCAAACATACACAAACATACTGAACACACATAGAATCACACTCACACACACACACACACACGTGTGCATTTGGAGTGTGCATTTGGTATACCAATACCGAACACACTTTCAGACTTCAACACACATGCAGTTCTTTACATGCAGTTCTTATCAGTTCCCTAAACAGATGTTTAATTCACAGAAAAATACAGTACACACACACACACACGCACACACGCACACACACACACACACACACACACACACACACACACACACACACACACACACACACACACACACACACACACACACACACACACACTTTTTATAGGATTTCAGTGTGATACATGGCAATGTTATGTCAGGGTTGGCGCGGTTCTGGCATTGAAATCTGTCTCAAAGACACACTGGGGCAGCGTGAGGAGAAGGTGGGGGTACAGTAGAGAGGATAAGGGTGGATGAGAAAAAAATGAATGCAGGAACAACATCCAGTGGTGTTAAGTACTTAAGTAAAAATACTTTAAAGTACTTCTTAAGTTGTTTTTTGGGGAATCTTTACTTTACCATAAATATTTTTGACTACTTTTACTTCACTACATTCCTTAAGAAAATATTGTACTTTTTACTCCATACATTTTCCTTGACACCCAAAAGTACTCGTTACATTTTGTATGCTTGGCAGGACAGGAAAATAGTCAAATTCACACACTTATCAATAGAACATCCCTGGTCATCCCTACTGTCTCTGGTCTGGCGGACTCACTAAACACACATGCTTCGTTTGTAAATGATGTCTGAGTGTTGGAGTGTCCCTAACCTACTACCAAATGTATGACCATATTAGAGACACATGTTTCCCTCAGATTACACAGATCCACAAAGATTTCGAAAACAAACCCAATGTTAATGAACTCCCATATCTACTGGGTGTGTGCCATCAAAGCAACTAGATTTGTGCCCTGTTGCCACAAGAAAAAGGGCAACCAGTGAAGAACAAACACCATTGTAAATACAACCCATATTTCCTTTTCCTTTTGTACTTTAAGTATTTGCTCATTATTACAACACTGTATATAGACATAACATGACATTTGAAATGGCTGCCTAAGTATGGCTTCCAATCAGAGACAACGATAGACAGCTGCCTCTGATTGGAAACCATACCTGGCCAAAACATAGAAAACAAAACATAGAATGCCCACCCACCTATCACACCCTGACCTAACTAAACAGAGAAAACACAGCTCTCCTAGGTCAGAGCGTGACAGAGAGATAGGAAAATACATTTCATGGGGGCCTGTAACCTTGACACAGCTGAGCAAAAGTAGTAAGATAGTATGACAAGACGACGGGAATATGGAGGGAGTTAACCCTTGTGTAGTCTTAACATTCTGTATACTCCCCTTGTCCTAAGGGTACAAAATTACCCGCCTTCACTAAACCCCTAAAATAAAGCAGCTTAATTTAATTTTAAACCCCAAATCTATTTTGCATGAAGAAACAACCTGTCATTCATCACAAACTTCGCGAATATCTGGGTTTTCCCTCTTCACAATGCAGAAAGACTGCATTTAATCAGTGGACACCACTTGTTTTTATTACAACACACCTGTCATAAATGTTTTCTTTACTAAAGTAGAGGTTTATTATTAATATTATTATTGCGAAAGGTATTGATTAGGTGTAAACATACATACATTTTTTTAGCAAGAGAGAGCACTTGTATAGCCTAAGAAAGTAGCACAAATGTACAGAAAGTAGTTCTGAATGCATTTTATTAAAGGGAAATAATAACAGTCTTGAACTGTTTTGGCAACATAGTGACATATTCTTATATACTGAACAATGAGGATTTCAACTACAAAATACTAGTCTTCTCCCATTTTTTTTAACCATTGCCCCCACACACAAGGTGTATAAACAACAACAATACATGTGAATAAAATAACATAATAAATACAAAACAAAAATGTGAAGAACATAAATCAATCAACTCTAATTAGCACATGTAGGACAGTATGCAAGTGTCTGTGCATGGACCTTGCAGACGTATTTCTCACATGTGTAGCACATAGTTTTTGTTTTACAGTCCTTCGGGGGGCAGAATTGGCATCTCCTCCTCTTGCATGCCCCAGCTGCAGCGTCAGGTGGATCAGGACAAGATTAATCCCCCTGAACAACTTTCACAAGCACTGCAGAGGCTCCTGTGTGGGGGAGGCGCTCCCTTCTTTGAATGTGTGGGGTTACAAGTACCTTTCCCAGCTGCTCCAGGAACACCCTCCTCTTGTTCCGCTTATCAGGCATCCAGGTAGGGTTGATCTTGTTCCATATCATGAAGGCATTGTATGAGGACACAACAACGATGTTATGGAAGATGACCAGGGCCAGCAGGCAGTCATCCTCCTGCAGCTGTAAGTTCCAATCACCTTGTCCAGGTTGTCCATGTATCCTTTGTTGTGGTTGTAGTCCAGGATGATGGCTGGCTTCCTGTCCTCATGTTCACTGATCTCAGCCGTTTTGTGCAGTGTGCTCAGGAGGACCACATTCTTGTTCCTCTTTGGGAGGTAAGAAACCAGAGTGGTGGTGGGGGTGAAGGCAAACTTTGATGAGAAGGCCTCTCTCCCCCTTGTTGCGAGGAGTGCAGGGGGGAGCTCAGGCTTGTTCTTTCTAACTGTGCCAACTATGGTGATCTTCTTCTTCAGGAGCTGTTGGCTGAGTTCAATCAGTAGCACACAATCTCAATTTCTCATTGTGTGTGTGTGTGTGTGTGTGTGTGTGTGTGTGTGTGTGTGTGTGTGTGTGTGTGTGTGTGTGTGTGTGTGTGTGTGTGTGTGTGTGTGTGTGTGTGTGTGTGTGTGTGTGTGTGTGTGAGTCTTTCTGGTTTTTGTGGTGTGTAAATGATTTTATAACTGCCGAGTCAAAAATGACCCTAAGAAAATATTTGTTCCCTGGTGGTGTACAGCTTTCATGGAAATATGAACAAAGGCAATGTTTCACTTTTTCTTATGTTGGGGTTACTCTAGGAAAAGTCATAACATTTCAAGTTGAAAAAATATCATTTAGGGGGTTTTCTCTGCTGTTAAACATAGCGGTGGGGTGGTGACCTTATGCCTGTGGTGGTTAAGAGTTCAGACTGACGACAGGGCACCATTTTTCCCTCTCTCACATCATTCCCTGTGGGTCAAGAAAGAAAGGACGAGAGGAGGAGAGGAAATGAGTACGAGAGAAGCAGCAAGGCAGCTATGCAACCGGGCGCCTCGGCCTCTCTGACGCAGGGAAAAAAGCTTTTAGTGGACTTTTGTGTTTACTGTAGAAACCATTTCATGACATCTCCCTTGAGCAGAGACACACTCACACACAAATACACACACACACGCAAAACACACTCATACACTCTTGACCTCTTCTCTGACTGTTCTTAGTTGTACTTAGCTTTTGGGCCATAGGGGATGTTTCAGGTCATCTTGTGTCTGTGTAAGTGGTGCAGTGAGAGAAGGTGGTTGTGCTCACTGAAGGGATAGAGGAATGTAAGTGGTTGCATCCCTAATGACACCCTATTCCCTAAATAGAGCACTACCCTATGGTCCCTGGTCAAAAGTAGTAGGGTGCCATTTTGGACGCATACGTGCTGAGCAAGTCAGGTTACTACTGAGCAAAACCTCCATGTTGAACAACTCTAAAACATATTGTCAAAAGTTTATCTTGCATGACATTATAACATGTTGTAAAAACCAATGTTGCATGACATTATATTGTAAAAACCAATGTTGCATGACTTATAACATATTGTTAAAACCTGTTGCTTGACATTATAACATATTGTAAAAACCTATGTCGAGTGACATTATAACATATTGTAAAAACCTGTTCTGTGACATAACATATTGTAAAAACCTGTTCTGTGACATTATAACATATTGTAAAAACCTGTTCTGTGACATTATAACATATTGTAAAAACCTATGTTGAGTGACATTATAACATATTGTAAAAACCTGTTCTGTGACATTATAACATATTGTGCTTGCCTGTATGTTTGTGTGTTGTGCGTGCATGTGTACATGTGTTTGTGCTTGCCTGTATGTTTGTGTATGTGCGTGCATGTGTACATGTGTTTGTGCTTGCCTGTATGTTTGTGTGTGTGTGTGCATGTGTACATGTGTTTGTGCTTGCCTGTGTGTTTGTGTTTGCTGTGGCTCTCTATCCTCTCCACTGTCATGGGCCCTTTCTGGCTCTCTGATGTCACTGGAGGTCTGATTGAAATTGAAATGTCACCACGCTACATGAGGCCACAGCTGGGACACACCTGTCTCCTGTCACCTGTCACATATTCAACAGGGACGCTGGAGGGACGCTGGAGGGATGCTGTCACGTGCTTAAAGAACACACACTGAATGGAAAGAAACACACGTATGTATACACACACGTGTCACAAACACACACAGCAGGGACTCTGGAGGGATTATGAAAAACTGTCACAGAACACACACACGCACACACACACACACACACCCACCCACCCACATTCCCACACACACACATATATGCACACACAGACATTTGACAAGCACATTGTTGGCACACCATCACAGGAATGCAGCTCAGAGGAAGTTGAAACACAGCATTAAAAGGTTGTCCATGACTGGCACAGTAATTAACACTGACAGTAGGGTGGAACAGATGTGTTCACAGCTAGAGTTCAATGGGCTGGCTTTACTTTGACACTTTGAAAAATGCCAGAGAATACCATTCAACCTATGTTGAATACAACACTGGTATTACAAGAAAGTACAATCCTTCTTGTACTGACAGCCTTGCTTGCAACTTGCTATCCCATCCCAAAGCCTAGAATTACAGTATATATCAGGAGTACACCCTGAAATAAGACCAAATAAGTAATTTTTCAAGGTGACAGCTGTGCTTCCTTGCAGGTTCCTGTTCTGGCCTCTTAATATCCAAAGTCGAGTGGGGGAGAGTGTTAAAACTAGAAGCACAGAGACAGTCATATTGACATCTTGTGAATTTAAAATCTGCAATTTGTTATTAAGTCATTCCCCCTTCCGTCCTTGACTTTTCCTATATAAGCCAATTCAACACACCAACATTGCTCGAATTTTGATATCACAAACAGAGTTTCTGTTAAAATACATTTTAGGAGGACAAGTTGTAAGGGTCCTGTGTGTAGCTGGTGTAGAGTCAGGCGCAGGACAACAGATATGAGTAATCAACGTACTTTACACAAAAAGGCAAATTTACAAAGTAACATCACAAGCCCACAAAGACGGACCGAATTACAATAAACAATCACTCACAAACACCACATGGGGAACAGAGGGTTAAATAATTAACAAGTAATTGGTTGAGTGAAGCCAGGTGTGTAAGACAAAGACAGAACAAATGGAAAATGAAAAGTTGATTGGCAGTGGCTAGAGAGCCGGTGACGTCGACCGCCGAACGCCGCCCGAACAAGGAGAGGGACCGACTTCGGCGGAAGTCGTGACACAAGTCCTTTTTTCCCCCTTCGCTTTCCTTCTCCCGACAATTGCCTGCCAATCTGATAATGGCCCATGGATACTACACATAATCTAATATTAATAGAAATCAATTGTGAATGAAGACATTTGTAATTGACAAAAGTAAACAGAGCATACCAAAAACTGAATTTTTCTCATTCATGCAGGTCAGGTTCACGCTAGTCAGACGGAGACTTAAGTTAGTTTGTGGTGTCGGGTCAAGCTTCACTGACAGGTCTCTGATCGACTTAACCTGTTTGGGCTAGGGGGCAGTATTTTCACGGCCGGATAAAAAACGTACCCGATTTCAACTGGTTACTACTCTTGCCAAGAAACTAGAATATGCATATAATTGGTAGATTTGGATAGAAAACACTCTGAAGTTTCTAAAACTGTTTGAATGGTGTCTGTGAGTATAACAGAACTCATATGGCAGGCAAAAACCTAAAAAGATTCCAGGCAGGAAGTGGCCTGTCTGACAATTTGTAGTCCTTCTGTTGCATCTCTATCAAAGTTACAGCATCTGTGCTGTTACGTGAAACTTTCTAGGGCTTCCGCTGGCTCTCTAAAGCCTTTAGAAAGCGGAATGACGCGTCTGCTGTCTCTGGGCAAAGTACAGCAGCAGAGTTTGTAAGTGGCCTGCCTGGGGACAGTGCGCATTCACGAGACCTCACCATTTCTTTTCTTTCACTCTTTGAATGAATACAACGTTGTCCGGTTGGAATATTATCGCTATTTTACGAGAAAAATAGCATAAAAATTGATTTTAAACAGCGTTTGACATGCTTCTAAGTACGGTAATGGAATATTTAGAATTGTTTTGTCACGAAATGCGCTCGCGCTTTACCCTTCGGATAGTGACCTGAACGCACGAACAAAACGGAGGTATTTGGATATAACTATGGATTATTTGGAACAAAAACAACATTTGTTGTTGAAGTAGAAGTCCTGGGAGTGCATTCTGACGAAGAACAGCAAAGGTAATCCAATTTTTCTAATAGTAATTCTGAGTTTAGGTTGCCCCAAACTTGGTGGGTGTCAAATTAGCTAGCCGTGATGGCTGAGCTATGTACTCAGAATATTGCAAAATGTGCTTTCGCCGAAAAGCTATTTTATAATCTGACATAGTGTTTGCATAAAGGAGTTCTGTATCTATAATTCTTAAAATAATTGTTATGTATTTTGTCAAGTTTATCATGAGTAATTTAGTAAATTCACCGGAAGTTTTCGGTGGGTATGCTAGTTCTGAACATCACATGCTAATGTAAAAAGTTGTTTTTTGATATAAATATAAACTTGATTGAACAAAACATGCATGTATTGTAGAACATAATGTCCTAGGAGTGTCATCTGATGAAGATCATCAAAGGTTAGTGCTGCATTTAGCTGTGGTTTGGGTTTATGTGACATATATGCTTGCTTTGAAAATGGCTGTGTGATTATTTTTGTCTGGGTTGCTTTCGCTGTAAAGTCTTTTTGAAATCGGCCATGTGGTTGGATTAACGAGAGTCTTATCTTTCAAATGGTGTAAAATAGTAATATGTTTGAGAAATTGAAGTTATAGCATTTTTGAGGAATTTGTATTTCGCGCCACGCGATTCCACTGGCTGTTGAATAGAGTGGGACGCTAATGTCCCACCTAGCCCATAGAAGATAACAACTTAAAGTGACAGAAAGTGGCATGAAACCATCTCACCCAAACTAATTTCACAAGGGGGGCAGAGAAGGTAAATAGTGTCTGTCTGTCTGTCTGTCTGTCTGTCTGTCTGTCTGTCTGTCTGTCTGTCTGTCTGTCTGTCTGTCTGTCTGTCTGTCTGTCTGTCTGTCTGTCTGTGCATATGCCTGTGTCCCCTAATCAGTGTTATGGAAGGCACATGCAGTACATATGTAGGGTGGCCCAGCCCCGAAGTGACTCTTATCGACTGTTTGCAAGGATCCTTCTGTGTTGTCATAGAAATGCTGCATTATCTCTCCAACCCCCATCTGTCAAACCTCTGTTGTCATTACATCCCGTAGGTCTGTTATCTGATTGGAGGTTAACTCAACAGTAGTGCTATTGGTCAACAACTCAGATTTTGAATCAAAACAAGTAAGATGGTTATAAAAGGGTCTTAGCTTCATTGTCTCTTTCTCTTTCATTGTTCCTGACTTGTGCTGGTGAGATACACTCTCTCTCGTTCTCTCTTCCCCCCCAGGGACTCTTGGAGCATGGCCGTTCAGGCTATAACTTCTCTCCCTCTCCCTCACTGATCATGCATAGAATAATGCCTTGTAATGCTTTGTAACTTAAGCGTTATGCCTTGTGTAAGGTTATCATTCATTTTACAAAGTTATTAAATAACACTTGCATTTTGCATTTACTTCTCAAACATAACACTGTATTCAGGACAAAAAGTTAATTGTTTGGCACATTTCTTTGCAGTATTACTTCAGTGCCTTGTTGCAAACAATATTTTTATTCTGTACAGGCTTCCTTCTTTTCACTCTGTCAATTAAGTTACAATTGTGGAATAACTACAATGTTGATCCATCCTCAGTTTTCTTCTATCAGAGCCAATAAACTCTGTAACTGTTTTAAAGTCACCATTGACCTCATGATGAAATCCCTGAGCGATTTCCTTCCTCTCCGGCAACTGACTTAGGAAAGACGTCTGTATCTTTGTCAGCCAGGTCACCTGTCAGTATTCAACATCCATCCATGTTTGCGGACGTCGGGAGATGACGTGGAAACCAGCCACTAGGTGACTGTTGTGACCTTCAAGTAGGTTTAGGTTTTGCTAGGGCGTTGTGGATGGGGATGGCAGATGGGCCTAAGTATCTGCCTCTGATTCCAAAGGTTGAAGTTTGAATTCAGTGATATGTTGTTTTTGAGATTTTTGTTTTAAACCCATCCCAAACCTTAATGTAAGTGTTAAGGTTTGGAATAGGCTTAAAACAAAATTATCAAAAACAACTTTATATTTCTGGATTCAAACTTGGAACCTTTGGAATCAGAGGCAGATGCTTACAAAGTGCTTAAGGTTAATTTTGAACTGTTTATGTTAATGTCAAGTTTAGGCATTAACTCTGAATATGGTTAGGACTAAGTTCAGGCCTTCAATCCAAATTATGTAGGTCTGACTGGTTAAGGAAAGGGCTAAGGTTTGGGATAGGCTTAAAACAAAAATATTAAAACCAACTATTTATAACTGGATTCGAACATGCAAACTTTGGAATCAGAGGCAGATGCTTACCAAAACCTACTTGAAGGTAACAGCGCTCACTGTTGCCCCTATTGGCCGGTTTCCATGAATACCGACTTGTATCAGGGGTGACCCGGCTGCTAATAAGACCATGGCTGCATTCCAAACACTTAACACTTAGCCCTCAAATGAAGTGGACACTTCAGATGACGTATCGTGACGTCTGATGAGTTTACACTTGCAGGGCAAGGGGCCAGGGAGGAAGGAATTCATTTTAAATGGACCACCCTTGCCCAGAAATTTGTCCCGCGACAATTGTGTTTTCTTGTCTACTCCATGTCTACTTATATTAACTATATAATTATTATTATTATAATAAACTGGGTGGTATATCAGACCATATACTACGGGTATGACAAAGCATGTATATTAACTGCTCTAATTACACCAGTTTACAATAGCAATATGGCACCTCAGGGGTTTTTGGTATATGGCCAATATACCACGGCTAAGGCCTGTATCCAGGCACTCCACGTTTCGTTGTACCTAAGAACAGCCCTTAACAGTGGTATATTGGCCATATACCACACCCCCTCATTCCTTATTGCTTAAATATACACCTACTGTATGATAGTTAGCAAATTAATTAGCTAACTAACGTTAGCCTCCCTAGCTGGAACTTCTGAAGAAGGAACATTTTTATTTCTACAATTTCCAAAAGTTAACCAAACAAAAACATAATTACTTTTACGAGATGTGTTTGTGCCGTCATGTGCATTAGTACTTATTTACATTTGTTTTTACTTTTACTTGTATGTTGACTTCTCCATATTGATGTCGAGGTTTTAAGTTTTGCCTGACTTTTCTTAGCGGATGTAGAATCATTGTGAATTGAATTATAGGGCGTTTCAGGCCTCGAAGGGAACATAATTGTACACTCGCAAACGAGTGTACAATTACGAGAGCTGAGGGGCTTACGTTGTGAACTTCCGCTTGTTTGGCTAATCGTTTGGACTGACGGCCAAGATGGTGATGGGGATTCCCACAAGGGTATAAGGCGAGGGTAAGCGGAGGACGGTGTGTCTTTCATGAGTTTGAAACGCAGTCCATGTACCTCACCCACACGGTGTGCCACGTAAAATCAATTACATTTCCCTCTTTTAGCTGCCTAAATAAGCTTCTGACTGATTGTATTTTAAAACAATAAAGAAATTGGTGGAAAAATAACATGGGACAGATCAATAGCTAAAAGCTGAGTTCTGAATGACTGTAACGTATACGCTGGGAGTCAGAAAGCAAGTAGTGAGTTTAATAATAAACGGAACATAGAACAAAACAATAGGGGCAACAGTGAGCATTGTTACATTTGAGAAGGTTTTGGTAAGCATCTGCCTGTGATTCCAAAGTTTGCAAGTTCAAATCCAATTATGTTCCCTTCGGGGCCAGAAACGCCCTATAATTCAATTCACAATGATTCTACATCCGTTAAGAAAAGTCAGCCAAAACTTAAAACCTCGACATCAATATGGAGAAGTCAAAATACAAGTAAAATTAAAAACAATAAAGCCTGGAGAATGGAACTAAGGAAGTGACAGATATAGGGAAGGTAATCAGTGAAGTGATGGAGTCCAGGTGTGTCTCATGATGAGACACAGGTGCGCGTAACGATGGTTGCCAGGGCCGATGGTTAGTAAACCGGCGACGTCGAACGCTGGAAGGGAGGAGCGAGAGTAGACGTGACAATGACAAATAAATGGTCAGGAATATGAGGTCTGGGATACATGCACTAGCACTTCCATGTTTATCAAAGAGACCAGGGTGGGTTAGGGAAGGCTGGGATGACAGGAATAGGGCTATTTGTAGTGAATGGTTTCAACAACGCTGTCAGCCTTAGAGAGAGCATCTTGGTAAAGAGGCTTAACTACTAATGCTGCATTAGGTTGATATTTTTTTCCTATGCACAAATACACACATACACATTCAAGCACACATACACACATGCATGTACACACACACAAGCACGCACACACGCATGCACACACACACACACACACACACACACACACACACACACACACACACACACAGACACACACACACACACACGTTTGTTGTACTATCCTTGTGGGTACCAAACCATTGATTCCCATTAAAAACCCTAACCCCTAACCCTAACCCTAACGCTAAACCTGACCCATAATCCTAATTCTAACCCTAACCTAATTGTAACCTTAAGCATATCTCCAGTCCATCAGACTGTTAAACAGTCACCACTAGCCGGCCTCCGCCCAGTCCCCTGCCCTGAACAATAGTCAGTGTTACTAGCCGGCTACCAACCAATACATTTTATTTGACTTGATAAATAGCCATTTTTCTTGTGGGGACCGGCAAAATGTTCCCACTTGCCCAGATTTTCCTTGTTTTACTATCATTCTGAGGACTTCTCGTCCCTACTGTACAAGGACAGTAAAACCAAAACCAAACACACACACACACATACATATACAATACACATACACGCAGCAGCAGCTTCCAGTCTTCTCATTAAGACATATGAAAGGCTTGTGAGGATTCCATTAGGGCTCTGTCAAGGCTAACTCTTTATTCAAACACACAGTGGGCTCCGGAATTGTTTGCTATGGCTAAAGATTAAAACACACATCAAACTCCACAGGGCTTCAAAGAGACGAACAATAGAGGAACGAGAGTTCAGCAAAATAATGCAGCAGAAGCACACGAAGAACTAAGCTCACATGATGATTGATGACTAAGGCAGTTATACAGTGCCTTTGGATAGTATTCAGACCTCTTCACTTTTTTCACATTTTGTTACATTACAGTCTCATTCTGGACATGTGTGTGCTTTTCCAAATCATGTCCAATCAATTGAATTTACCACAGGTGGACTCAAATCAAGTTGAAGAAACATCTCATGGACGATCAATGGAAACAGGATGCACCTGAGCTCAATTTCAAATCTCATAGCAAAGGGTCTGGATACTTATTTTATTTTTGTTTGCAAAAAATCCCAAAACTGAGGATTTTTTAAAATCAACTTTAGAATAATGCTGTAACGTAACAACATTTTGAAAAAATCAAGGTGTCTGAATACTTTCCGAAGGCACTGTCCTGATACCCCAGGACTCGTGCAAGCTATATCGTGTGAGCCACTCCCTAGGCTTTAGCTCACAAGGTGCATGGATACCCAGTAGGTGATGTTAACATACCTTTGGATCAATCCTTAGTTTCATAACACATCACCGCTAGGGCATTAGGTTCCCTAGATGTTCGAGCAAAGTTTGTTTTTGTTGTCAATTTGGTTGGGAGGACATTCCAATATGGCTGTGGATGTGGAGATAGCCTATTATTGTCTTCAGTCAAGAAGCATTTTTGATGCACTGTGTGTATATAAAAGTAAATTACAAATGCTATTGTAGTGGTCACATACACATACTCTACCAGTAAAAAGTTTGGGCACACCTGCTCATTCCAGGGTTTTTCTTTATTTTTGTAAAATAATAGTGAAGACATCACTATGAAATAACACATATGGAATCATGTAGTAAGCTAAAAAGTGTTAAACACAGCTACCCTTTTCCTTGATGACAGCTTTCCACCCTCTTGGCATTCTCTCAACCAGTTTCAAGAGGTTGTCACCTGGAATGCATTTCAATTAACAGGTGTCCCTTGTTAACAGTTCATTTGTGGAATTTCCTTCCTTCTTAACGCGTTTGAGCTGACCAGTTGTGTTATGACAAGGTAGGGGTTGTGACGTGGTGAGGTTGGACCCAGGTGCACAGAAGAGACCAGAGAAGAAATCAGTTGTAAAGGATAAACCACATACTTTACTGAGAAACGGTATCTGCAGGATCACAGTACACTTGAAAAACAAGTCTCAAACTTAATCATGTAACGAACACACACAGTAAACAATTCAAGCTTCTGCAAAGGACAACAGAAACACCTCTTTTAACAGTGAAATCAAAAAGAGTAAATAGGACACACTTGAGTGTCGTTAATGTCTCTAGGACGGTCTCTGCTGCCCACTGGTGACAGGTGGAACCATGAGAGTACCCCCCTCTTCTAGGAGCGGCTCCAGCCGAGGAGCCAGGGTGACCACCACGTAGTTGGATGAAGTCCCAAACAAGTCCCGGATCCAGGATGTTCAGGGCAAGCACTCACACCCGCTCCTCGGGGCCGTAGTCCTCCCAGTCCACCAGGTACTGCAGGGTGCCTCGGACCCGAGAAGCCTTCAACTGACACCGGACAGTGTAGGCCGGGCAACCATAAATAAGTTGAGGGGGTGGAGGGGAAGCTGTGGGGGGGAAGAGAAGGGACTGGTCCTTACCAGCTTGAGACGGGAGACATGGAAGGACGGACAGACCCTCATAGACCTGGGAAGCTGGAGACGATAGGTGACCGGATTGATGCGACTCGGGATCTTGAATGGTTCTATGTAGCATTGAGCGAGCTTCTGCGAGTCCACCTTTAAGGGAAGACCACGGGTGGATAGCCACACCTTGTGACCTGGTCGGAGGAGAGGAAGAGGCCTTTGGTGCCGGTTTTCATGTCTTTCTACGTTTTCATGTCTTTATTGAACACACCGTGTAAACATTCACAGTGCAGGGTGGAAAAAGTATGTGAACCCTTGGATTTAATAACTGGTTGACCCTCCTTTGGCAGCAATAACCTCAACCAAACGTTTTCTGTAATTACAGAACAGACCTGCACAACGGTCAGGAGTAATTTTGGACCATTGCTCTTTACCAAACTGTTTCATTTCAGCAATATTCTTGGGATGTCTGGTGTGAACTGCACTCTTGAGGTCATGCCACAGCATCTCAAATCGGGTTGAGGTCAGGACTCTGACCGGGCCTCTCCAGATGGCGTATTTTCTTCTGTTGTTGGTTTACTCTTGTGTTTTGGGTCGTAGTCCTGACCCAACTTCTGTTGAGCTTCAATTGTCGCATAGATAGCCTAACATTCTCCTGCAAAATGTCTTGATAAACTTGGGAATTCATTTTTCCATCAATGATAGAAAGCTGTGAAGGCCCTGAGGCAGCAAAGCAGCCCCAAACCATGGTGCTCCCTCCACCATACTTTACAGTTGGTATGAGGTTTTGATGTTGTTTGGCTGTGCCTTTTTTTCTCCATACATAGTGTTCTGTGTTCCTTCCAAACAACTCAACTGTAGTTCTATCTGTCCACAGAATATTTTGCCAGTAGCGCTGTGGAACATCCAAGTGCACTTTTTCAAACTTCAGATGTGCACCAATGTTTTTTTTTGACAGCAGTGGCTTCTTCCGTGGTGTCCTACCATGAACACCATTCTTGCAAGGCAGCTCTAACCAACATCTCCAATCTCATCTTATTGATTGGACTCCAGGTTAGCTGACTCCTGACTCCAATTAGCTTTTGGAGAAGTCATTAGCCTAGGGGTTCACATACTTTTTCCAACCTAAACTGTGAATATTTAAATTATGTATTTAATATAGACAAGACAAATACAATAATTTGTGTGTTATTAGTTTAAGCACACTATCTTTGTCTATTGTTGTGACTTAGATGAAGATCAGATCAAATTTGATGACAAATTTATGCAGAAATCCAGGCAATTCCAAAGGGCTCACATACTTTTCTTGCCACTGTACAGGTAAAGCAGTATGTAAACATCAAAGCAGCATTCATGCAATGAGTTTGTTTATCCACTGCAATAGTATGAAATGTATCAAATCAAATCAAATCAAATTTATTTATATAGCCCTTCGTATATCAGCTGAAATCTCAAAGTGCTGTACAGAAACCCAGCCTAAAACCCCAAACAGCAAGCAATGCATGTGAAAGAGGCACGGTGGCTAGGAAAAACTCCCTAGGAAAAACTCCCTAGAAAGGCAAAAAACCTAGGAAGAAACCTAGAGAGGAACCAGGCTATGAGGGGTGGCCAGTCCTCTTCTGGCTGTGCCGGGTGGATATTATAACAGAACATGGTCAAGATGTTAAAATGTTCATAAATGACCAGCATGGTCAAATAATAATAATCATTGTAGTTGTCGAGGGTGCAACAAGCACGTCCGGTGAACAGGTCAGGGTTCCGTAGCCGCAGGCAGAACAGTTGAAACTGGAGCAGCAGCATGGCCAGGTGGACTGGGGACAGCAAGGAGTCATCATGCCAAGTAGTCCCGAGGCATGGTCCTAGGGCTCAGGTCCTCCAAGAGAAAGAAAGAAAGAGAGAAAGAGAGAATTAGAGAGAGCATATTTAAATTCACACAGGACACCGGATAAGACAAGAGAATACTCCAGATGAAACAGACTGACCCTAGCCCCCCGGCACATAAACTACTGCAGCATAAATACTGGAGGCTGAGACAGGAAGGATCAGAAGACACTGTGGCCCCATCCGATGATACCCCCGGACAGGGCCAAACAGGCAGGATATAACCCCACCCACTTTGCCAAAGCACAGCCCCCACACCACTAGAGGGATGTCTACAACCACCAACTTACCGTCCGAAGACAAGGCCGAGTATAGCCCACAAAATCTCCGCCATGGCACAACCCAAGGGGGGCGCCAACCCAGACAGGAAGACCACGTCAGTGACTCAACCCACTCAAGTGACGCACCCCTACCATGGACGGCATGGAAGAACACCAGTAAGTCAGTGACTCAGCCCCTGTAATGGGGTTAGAGGCAGAGAATCCCAGTGGAAAGAGGGGAACCGGCAAGGCAGAGACAGCAAGGGCGGTTCGTTGCTCCAGCCTTTCCGTTCACCTTCACACTCCTGGGCCAGACTACACTTAATCATAGGACCTACTGAAGAGATAAGTCTTCAGTAAAGACTTAAAGGTTGAGACTGAGTCTGCGTCTCTCACATGGGTAGGCAGACTATTCCATAAAAATGAAGCTCTGTAGGAGAAAGCCCTACCTCCAGCCGTTTGCTTAGAAATTCTAGGGACAATTAGGAGGCCTGCGTCTTGTGACCGTAGCGTACGTGTAGGTATGTACGGCAGGACCAAATCGGAAAGATAGGTAGGAGCAAGCCCATGTAATGCTTTGTAGGTTAGCAGTAAAACCTTGAAATCAGCCCTTGCCTTAACAGGAAGCCAGTGTAGGGAGGCTAGCACTGGAGTAATATGATCAAATTTTTTGGTTCTAGTCAGGATTCTAGCAGCCGTATTTAGCACTAACTGAAGTTTGTTTAGTGCTTTATCCGGGTAGCCGGAAAGTAGAGCATTGCAGTAGTCCAGCCTAGAAGTAACAAAAGCATGGATTAATTTTTCTGCGTCATTTTTGGACAGAAAGTTTCTGATTTTTGCAATGTTACGTAGATGGAAAAAAGCTGTCCTTGAAACAGTCTTGATATGTTCTTCAAAAGAGAGATCAGGGTCCAGAGTAACACCGAGGTCCTTCACAGTTTTATTTGAGACGACTGTACAACCATCCAGATTAATTGTCAGATTGAACAGAAGATCTCTTTGTTTCTTGGGACCTAGAACAAGCATCTCTGTTTGTCCGAGTTTAAAAGTAGAAAGTTTGCAGCCATCCACTTCCTTATGTCTGAAACACAGGCTTCTAGCAAGGGCAATTTTGGAGCTTCACCATGTTTCATTGAAATGTACAGCTGTGTGTCATCCGCATAGCAGTGAAATTTAACATTATGTTTTCGAATGACATCCCCAAGAGGTAAAATATATAGTGAAAACAATAGTGGTCCTAAAACGGACCCTTGAGGAACACCGAAATTTACAATTGATTTGTCAGAGGACAAACCATTCACAGAGACAAACTGATATCTTTCCGACAGATAAGATCTAAACCAGGCCAGAACTTGTCCATGTAGACCAATTTGGGTTTCCAATCTCTCCAAAAGAATGTGGTGATCGATGGTATCAAAAGCGGCACTAAGATCTAGGAGCACGAGGACAGATGCAGAGCCTCGGTCTGACGTCATTAAAAGGTCATTTACCACCTTCACAAGTGCAGTCTCAGTGCTATGATGGGGTCTAAAACAAGACTGAAGCGTTTCGTATACATTGTTTGTCTTCAGGAAGGCAGTGAGTTGCTGTGCAACAGCTTTTTCTAATATTTTTGAGAGGAATGGAAGATTCGATATAGGCCGATAGTTTTTTATAATTTCTGGGTCAAGATTCGGCTTTTTCAAGAGAGGCTTTATTACTGCCACTTTTAGTGAGCTTGGTACACATCCGGTGGATAGAGAGCCGTTTATTATGTTCAACATAGGAGGGCCAAGCACAGGAAGCAGCTCTTTCAGTAGTTTAGTTGGAATAGGGTCCAGTATGCAGCTTGAGGGTTTGGAGGCCATGATTATTTTCATCATTGTGTCAAGAGATATAGTACTAAAACACTTTAGTATCTCCCTTGAGCCAAGGTCCTGGCAGAGTTGTGCAGACTCAGGACAATGGAGCTTTGGAGGAATACCCAGATTTAAAGAGGAGTCCGTAATTTGCTTTCTAATGGTCATGATCTTTTCCTCAAAGAAGTTCATAAATGTATTACTGCTGAAGTGAAAGCCATCCTCCATTTGCGAATGCTGCTTTTTAGTTAGCTTTGCGACAGTATCAAAAAGAAATTTCGGATTGTTCTTATTTTCCTCAATTAAGTTGGAAAAATAGGATGATCGAGCAACAGTGAGGGCTCTTCGATACTGCACGGTACTGTCTTTCCAAGCTAGTCGGAAGACTTCCAGTTTGGTGTGGCGCCATTTCCGTTCCAATTTTCTGGAAGCTTGCTTCAGAGCTCGTGTATTTTCTGTATACCAGGGAGCTAGTTTCTTATGACAGATGTTTTTAATTTTTAGGTGTGCAACTGCATCTAGGGTATTGCGCAGGGTTAAATTGAGTTCCTCGGTTAGGTGGTTAACTGATTTTTGTCCTCTGACGTCCTTGGGTAGGCAGAGGGAGTCTGGAAGGGCATCAAGGAATCTTTGGGTTGTCTGAGAATTTATAGCACGACTTTTAATGCTCCTTGGTTGGGGTCTGAGCAGATTATTTGTTGCAATTGTAAACGCAATAAAATGGTGGTCCGATAATCCAGGATTATGAGGAAAAACATTAAGATCCACAACATTTATTCCATGGGACAAAACTAGGTCCAGAGTATGACTGTGGCAGTGAGTAGGTCCAGAGACATGTTGGACAAAACCCACTCGATGATGGCTCCGAAAGCCTTTTGGAGTGGGTCTGTGGACTTTTCCATGTGAATGTTAAAGTCACCAAAAATTAGAATATTATCTGCTATGACTACAAGATCCGATAGGAATTCAGGGAACTCAGTGAGGAACACTGCATATGGCCCAGGAGGCCTGTAAACAGTAGCTATAAAAAGTGAGTGAGTAGGCTGCATAGATTTCATGACTAGAAGCTCAAAAGACAAAAACGTCATTATTTTTTTTTGTAAATTGAAATTTGCTATCGTAGATGTTAGCAACACCTCCGCCTTTACCGGATGCACGGGGGGTATGGACACTAGTGTAACCAGGGGGTGAGGCCTCATTTAACACAGTAAATTCATCAGGCTTAAGCCATGTTTCAGTCAGGCCAATCACATCAAGATTATGATCAGTGATTAGTTCATTGACTATAACTGCCTTGGAAGTGAGGGATCTAACATTAAGTAACCCAATTTTGAGATGTGAAGTATCACAATCTCTTTCAATAATGGCAGGAATGGAGGAGGTCTTTATACTAGTGAGATTACTAAAGCGAACACCGCCATTTTTAATTTTGCCCAACCTAGATCGAGGCACAGACACGGTCTCAATGGGGAAAGCTGAGCTGACTACGCTGACTGTGCTAATGGCAGACTCCACTAAGCTGGCAGGCTGGCTAACAGCCTGCTGCCTGGCCTGCACCCTATTTCATTCTGGAGCTAGAGGAGTTAGAGCCCTGTCTATGTTCGTAGATAAGATGAGAGCACCCCTCCAGCTAGGATGGAGTCCGTCACTCCTCAACAGGCCAGGCTTGGTCCTGTTTGTGGGTGAGTCCCAGAAAGAGGGCCAGTTATCTACAAATTCTAACTTTTGGGAGGGGCAGAACACAGTTTTCATCCAGCGATTGAGTTGTGAGACTCTGCTGTAGAGCTCATCACTCCCCCTAACTGGGAGGGGGCCAGAGACAATTACTCGATGCCGACACATCTTACTAGCTGATTTACACGCTGAAGCTATGTTGCGCTTGGTGACCTCTGACTGTTTCATCCTAACATCGTTGGTGCCGACGTGGATAACAATATCTCTATACTCTCTACACTCGCCAGTTTTAGCTTTAGCCAGCACCGTCTTTAGATTAGCCTTAACGTCGGTAGCCCTGCCCCCTGGTAAACAGTGTATGATCGCTGGATGATTCGTTTTAAGTCTAATACTGCGGGTAATGGAGTCGCCAATGACTAGGGTTTTCAATTTGTCAGAGCTAATGGTGGGAGCCGTCGGCGTCTCAGACCCCACAGCGGGAGGAGTAGAGACCAGAGAAGTCTCGGCCTCCGACTCCGACTCACTTAATGGGGAGAACCGGTTGAAAGTTTCTGTCGGCTGAATAAGCGACACCGGTTGAGCATTCCTACAGCGTTTCCCTCCAGAAGCCATGAGAAAGTTGTCCGGCTGTGGGGACCGTGCGAGGGGGTTTATACTAACGTTATTATCTGTACTTGCTGGTGGCACAGACGCTGTTTCATCCTTTCCTACACTGAAATTACCCTTGCCTAGCGATTGCGTCTGAAGCTGGGCTTGCAGCACAGCTATCCTTGCCGTAAGGCGATCGTTCTCCTGTATATTATAAGTACAACGACTGCAATTAGAAGGCATCATGTTAATGTTACTTAGCTTCGGCTGTTTGAAGTCCTGACGAACCATGTCCAGATAAAACCTCCAGGGTAAGAAAGTTGAATGAAAAAAGTTAAGTGAGGGTAAAAAGTAAAAATATACGGTAATGAAAAAGTAAAAACCGTTATGTAGCGAAAGTAAGATCGGCAACAAAAACGCACAGCAGCGTAAACAAGTCTGCAAGTTGTGACCGGAAACATGTAAGTTTTAAAATGTTTTTACCAACCCCCAAGGTTGTGTTAAATGTATGCATAATGTACTGTTGCAGCTACTGGAATCATTTGAAGAAAATGTGTTATTTTTAAGGATAATTGAGAAATTACATATGAAATAATGTTATCTTGAGGTCAAGAGGTCCTTGCATTTGACTGCATTCTCCCAGGACTATTAAGTTAAAGTACATTTGAAGTTTATTGTTTAAAGTTTGACCTTCAAATTTGACATGTCTTTGTTAAGGACATTTCTTTTCAGTCTGTTTATAAACAATTTTGTCATGCCCATTTGTTGGCCCTAAGTCAAGTCAAAAGGACATTTTATATAAAGTTCCCTTCTCACACAGCCAATACCCACTCGGTGATGCTTTCATCAGACGTCTCTACCACATTCCATGCACACACACGCATGCATGCACACACACATACACAAACACACACACACATACACACATCACAACTGCTGCAACCAGACTCGTATTACGTTTGCTAAATAATGCACAATTTAAACACTTGCACCCCAATCCCCCCTTCCCCAAAACACGTGTAAATATGGACTATAAATTGTGTCTTCCATTCTACTGAGCAATTCACTTTGTTTGTATTGTTATGTTTTATTATTTCTTATTGTTGTTGTATTGTCGAGAAGGAACCTGCAAGTAAGCATTTCGTTGGACGGTGTATTCCATGTGTATCCCGTATATACTACTAATGAAACTTGACACTTGATGAGGAAATGTCACAAGCTTGTTAGTTTGTGTAGTTAACTAAACTTTGTAAATCTATGGATCTAGTGTGACAGTGCTAGAAGCACACCCTGGTTAGACACACACACACACACACACACACACACACACACACACACACACACACACACACACACACACACACACACACACACACACACACACACACACACAACCCATTCAGAGACACAGGGGTGCCGTATTGACTGATTTGATTTCTCTTCCACTCTCTATTTTCAGTAGACTAGTCTATTTCTTCCAACGATCTATTGGGACAGAGAGAGACGGAGAGAAAGAGACAGAAAGGAATGGAGGGGGGAATAAGGGACTGATTTCCAATGTGTACAGATGGCCAAACAAAACAGAAGAGTAGGTGAATGGACAGGGGACAGGCTGGGAGAGGATTCTGTTTAATTAATGAGGGACTACGGTCACTCAATAAGGGGTAGAAGAATGGACAATGTTTTAGAATGGACAATGTTTTTCTATATAAATATGAAACACAAAAGTATTTCCCAACTGTGGGAGTCAAAAACAACAATCCCTGCATTGACTGTTTCAGTTGCGGTATAAATAGAATGGATAACTTATTCTGTCAGAAGATGAAAACTAAAAAGATGTTTGCTCACTCTTCTCTTCTGAGTGAGGAAAATGTAATTCATATTCAGAGAATGGTGTCTAGCTCGTCATTATTTCATCGAGACATTAATATGAACCACAACAAGTGTTACCCGACAAGCAATGTTGGGGTGATAATAGCATTCTGAGAAAGGTGAACAGTTCTGAGAATTGAATTTGGTCTACATGCATGTGCTTGCTGTTCATAGAATAGAACAATGTTCTGAGAAATCTATAGGTGGACAAACACCGTGTTCTTAGAAAGCTGTGACTCAACATTGAGTGAACAGGAACCTACTGAAAAGCACCTCCCCTTCTGTAGCCGATCACAGCTAGTTGACGTTAGCTTTAGCACGGCATAAACACCTTGCTTTCCTTAGACCTGAACACAGTTGCCCACAACCAATCAATGCCAAGGTTTTCATAGATCAGTGGTATTGAGTGTAACTGCAGAGTACACCGTGTTTCTTGTCTTCTTCTCATGCCTTATTTTTGTTTCTCCCGTGTTTTTGTTGTCATGTCATTTGTTTTGTACTACAATTATATTGATCAATATCATTGCTGGGTTTAGAGCTTTCAACAAAGGCATTTCACTGCACTTGTACACATGATATTAAAACTTGAAACTTGTTTCTGTGAGCATGGCATCACATCCCGCTGTGAATAAACACACACACACAGTATTCATCAGAAATTCCCAAACTACAGTATATCCTCTCCACTAATCCCATATACAGATGTAGGATCTTAAGTTGATCATCCTGTTGCTGGAGGATTTTCCTGCAATGCAGGAAATGCGAAACTTGTAATGTATTTGAGGTTTAAAAAGCCTTCTGAAGTTTGTAATTTCCAATTTGAAATGCCTGCTTTATTTTTACCTTAGGAAAAAATGTGTCAACCCCCACAAAAATATCCTAGAATTAAAATTCACATAATATTTCCACATGTACTGTTGCTGCAGGATTATTTTCCTGCTGTAGCAAACTAGCTCAAATTAAGATCCTACATCTGTAATCATCATCATAATGAGTCTGTTTTTATACTATAACACTATAGCATGATATATGTATGCCTTATAGCCTATTTCTAATTATATTAGCGTAGGGATTTGAGCAGAACATGTTGATTTTATGGTAGTGGTTTATGAGGACGGTGCTCTCATCCATATCCTAATCATATTGTAACCTCCACAGCTTTAGACACTGTAATCATACAAGCCGTGTTGTGTAGTGAGGATGACAGTGCAGTAATTAGTAGCAGCAATGACCTGCCTGTTGACTGGAAATATATGAACAAAATAAAGTGTATGGTTTTGGTGGTGGTCTTGACCTTTCAACTCTAATTTATTATGAAGACGCTTGAAGAAAATGTATAATTTGTCATATTAAATGAAAATAATTGTCAGAAGATTCATCTCCTTCATATCCCTCTTTCTCTCTTTCTCTCTTTCTCTCTTTCTCTCTCTCTCTCTCTCTCTCTCTCTCTCTCTCTCTCTTCCCCCCCCCCCCCTCCCCAGTGGAATGGCCATGCATGGAAGACGGGCTTGGGTAAGGCCAAAGCATTTTTTGCTTCAATTAATTATGCAGTGGAATATATGCCCCAATTATGAAGGGGTTTTCATTAATACAGTCTTTCATGCTATTCAAGCATCTCTCTCGCTATCTCTCTCTCTCTCTCTCTCTCTCGCTCTCATTTTCAATCAATTTCCAATTTCCTCCCTTTCTGCCTCTGCCCCATCTCTGTCTGTCCTCTCTCTCTCTGTCCCTCTGGTCCCTCCCGCCATCTCTCTCTCTCCCTCCCTCCCTCATCTCTCTCTCCCACATATCTCTCTCCCTCCAACTTTCTCCCACTCCATCCCTCTCTCCTTCCTTCCCTCTATCATCTATAAGCTGCCGGTAACGACATAGTAAATGGAGAGAGTTTTGAAGCGATGGTAAACAAAGGAAGCCAAATAGAGCAGTTGTCTGGAGGGCTGACCTCCCATTGAACTCCACAGTCACTGTAGCACACATATACATACAGTATACACCAGTGACAGCTACACTGCAATAAATCCCTTGACCAAAAGAACATTCTCTTTCCTGAAACTAGTTCAGCGACTTATTCAGAGCCTTTGTGAGTAAACAAGTATATATTTTTTTCATCTTGTATTTCAAGGTCTTTTGAGGTCCTTGTATTTGACTGCAGTCTCCCAGGACTAATATGTGAAAGTACATTTAAAGTTTAACATTTAAAATTTGGCATGGCTTTGCGAAGGACATTTGTTTCTTTGTACCAGTTTGTTATAAACAATATTGTCATGCCCATTTGTAGACCCTAAGCCGAGTCAAAATGATATTTTGTAGAAAGTTCCCATCTCACAAAGCCAACATCCACTGGCTGATGCTTTCATCAGACATCCGTGCCACATTCCATGCACACACACATACAAGCACACACACACACACACACACACACACACACACACACACACACACACACACACACACACACACACACACACACACACACACACACACACACACACACACACACACACATTTGTCTTGCAGAGTTACATAATGTTTTCCCCAGATCTCATATTTGGGTTAACACGTCTATTACTGCAGTGTAATACTGTGTTACTCAGCCACCATAGACACACATTACAGATTGCACTATAAGATTGTTCTGTCTGGTCCTCTGCTCTTCTCACAAGCTACCTTGCCTTTGATGATCTGAGAAATGGCTCTAATTCACTGTGCTGTGGTTTCCATGTTGGATTCATTAGTAACACATGTTTGTTAAGGACACCTGACAATACTATTTGTTTCTGGGCTGCGGAGATTGCACTGAAATACAGAGGTACTGTAGAGGGCACACACTAATATTGTGTGAATGTGTGTGTTTGCATGTGAAAATAAAAAGTAAACAACTCTCCGTTTTAATTAATCAAATATTTATCCAAAACTCCATAAATCTCCATGTCTGAACGATTCTAAAATAAAAATCTTTTGAGAACTGGACCCACCCCAATAACTGCTTTTTTTCCTAATTAAAAATCTGTGATTTATTTGTATTTGTTTATTCGGATCCCCATTAGCTTTGGCAGAAGCAGCAGCTACTCTTCCTGGGGTCCACAAAAAATCCCAAAACATGTCAAGTAACAAAACACTGATACATTGATAGAAAAGGATAGTCACACAAATAAAGTACAACAATATACACACAATACAACTAAAAAACGATGTGTGTTTGTGTGTGTGTGTCTGTGTGAGCGTGTGTGTGTATCTGTGTGTGTGTGTGTCTGTGTGTGCATGTGTGTGCGTGTTTGTGTCTTGCCTCACAAATCTTTCTCGTCGTCTCATTAATTGTATATTGACACTGAATGACACATATTAGCACAACATTTTCATTGTTTGAGTGTTTTCTACATAGGAGGAAATAAGAATCAGTGTGTTGAAGTATTTGTCCTATATCTAGGAGATATTAGAAAGCTGAGGAAATGTATGATATATATATAAAACATTTACAAATATTTCACTCCTTTTTGGGGTAAGGCTTAAAACTACCTTCAGACTTCCATTCATTTATTTAATCTGGTACCGGATACTCACCTTTCCCTAGCGGTTGTAGGTTGAACCGTTCAGACGCTACAGATGTTTTCATGAGAAGACCGATTTTCGGGATGTCTCATGATCTGACAAACAGCGCTCTAGCTCTGTCACCTTTCACCGCGGATGCGGAAGTGCAACATCGGTGGATGTGGTGGTTTGAGATGCATCCAACGCATCCAGATGATGTACTGTATCTCTAGTTGGGGATTTTTTTATGATGTTACTTAGATGCACGCAATTGTGCGTCACTCGACTTGAGGGGGTTTTAATAGGGTTGTCTTTGTCTGTTGTTTTCTTTCCAATATTGGATTCTATTTCCACGAAACCTCTGTTCCCTTGCTTATCCATCCATCCGTCAATCCATCATGTTTCGTTATTGTGGACCCTTTCTGTTTGGTTCTTCTCTAGTTCGTTCCATCCATCCCCTTCCAATCCATTCTGTTCCATCATTAAAAGCCACACTTCCTGTTCTTTTCTGCTGAGAACAATTCAATCCCTGATAACAGGGGACAAGAAAGATTGTGGGACATCTAGGGAGTACCTGTCCCTCTCTACTACAGAAACCCCCATCTGTCTGTCCATACCTAGCAGAGTAGTGTATATACAGTTGAAGTTTACATACACCTTAGCTAAATACATTTAAACTCAGTTTTTCACAATTCTTGACATTTAATCCTAGTAACAATTAACTCTCTTAGGTCAGTTGAGATCACCACTTTATTTTAAGAATGTGAAATGTCAGAATAATAGCAGAGAGAATGATTTATTTCAGCTTTTCTTTCTTTCATCACATTCCCAGTGGGTCAGAAAATTACATACACTCAATTAGTATTTGGTAGCATTTCCTTTAAATTGTTTAACTTGGGTCAAACACTTAGGGTAGCCTTCCACACGCTTCCCACAATAGGTTGGGTGAATTTTGGCCCATTCCTCCTGACAGAGCTGGTGTAACAGAGTCAGGTTCGTAGGCCTCCTTGCTCGCACACACTTTTTCAGTTCTGCCCACACATTTTCTATAGGATTGAGGTCAGGGCTTTGTGATGGCCACTCCATTACCTTGACTTTGTTGTCCTTAAGCCATTTTGCCACAACTTTGTAAGTATGCTTGGAGTCATTGTTCATTTGGAAGACCCATTTGCGACCAAGCTTTAACTTCCTGACTAATGTCTTGAGATGTTGCTTCAATATATCCACCTAATTTTCCTTTCTCATGATGCCATCTTTTTTGTGAAATGCACCAGTCCCTCCTGCAGCAAAGCACCCCCACACCATGATCCTGCCACCCCTGTGCTTCACGGTTGGGATGGTGTTCTTCGGCTTGCAAGCCTCCACCTTTTTCATCCAAACATAACAATGGTCATTATGGCCAAACAGTTCTATTTTTGTTTCATCA
Source organism: Salmo trutta (assembly GCF_901001165.1). NCBI lineage: Eukaryota > Metazoa > Chordata > Actinopteri > Salmoniformes > Salmonidae > Salmo > Salmo trutta. The sequence goes on from NC_042990.1 coordinate 27,082,716, forward strand.
GACCAGAGGACATTTCTCCAAAAAGTACAATATTTTCCCTCATGTCCAGTTGCAAACCGTAGTCTGGCTTTTTTATGGCAGTTTTGGAGTAGTGCCTTCTTCCTTGCTGAGCGGCCTTTCAGGTTATGTCGATATAGGACTCATTTTACTGTGGATATAGATACTTTTGTACCTGTTTCCTCCAGCATCTTCACAAGATCCTTTGCTGTTGTTCTGGGATTGATTTGCACTTTTTGCACCACTGCGTGGTCCCATCGTGTTTATACTTGAGTATTATTGTTTGTGCAGATCAACGTGGTACCCAAGGATGAACCAGACTTGTGGAGGTCTTGGATTTCTTTTGATTTTCCCTTGATGTAAAGCAAATAGGCACCGAGTTTGAAGATAGGCCTTGAAATTCATCCACAGGTCCACCTCCAATTGACTCAAATGATGTCAATTAGCCTATCAGAAGCTTCTAAAGCCATGACATAATTTTCTGGAATTTTCCAAGCTGTTTAAAGGCACAGTCAACATAGTCAAATCAAATCAAATCAAATGTTATTTGTCACAAACACATGGTTAGCAGATGTTAATGCGAGTGTAGCGAAATTCTTGTGCTTCTAGTTCTGACCATGCAGTAATATCTAACAAGTAATCTAACCTAACAATTTCACAACAACTACCTTATACACACAAGTGTAAAGGAATGAATAAGAATATGTACATAAAAATATATGAATGAGCGATGGCCGAACGGCATAGGCAAGATGCAGGAGATGGTATAGAGTACAGTATATTCATATGAGATGAGTAATGTAGGGTATGTAAACATTGTATAAAGTGGCATTGTTTAAAGTGGCTAGTGATACATTTGTTACATCCATTTTTTCATTATTAAAGTGGCTAGAGATGAGTCAGTATGTTGGCAGCAGCCACTCAATGTTAGTGATGGCTGTTTAACAGTCTGATGGCCTTGAGATAGAAGCTGTTTTTCAGTCTCTCGGTCCCCGCTTTGATGCACCTGTACTGACCTCGCCTTCTGGATGATAGTGGGGTGAACAGGCAGTGGCTTGGGTGGTTGTAATCCTTGATTATCTTTTTGGCCTTCGTGTGACATCGGGTTGTGTAGGTGTCCTGGAGGGCCGGTAGTTTGCCCCCGGTGATGCATTGTGCAGACCTCACTACCCTCTGGAGAGCCTTACAGTTGTGGGTGGAGCAGCTGCCGTACCAGGTGGTGTTACAGCCCGACAGGATGCTCTCAATTGTGCATCTGTAAAAGTTTGTGAGTGATTTTGGTGACAAGCTAAATTTCTTCAGCCTCCTGAGGTTGAAGAGGCGCTGCTGCGCCTTCTTCACCACGCTGTCTGTGTGGGTGGACCATTTCCGTTTGTCCGTGATGTGTACGCCGAGGAACTTAAAACTTTCCACCTTCTCCACTACTGTCACGTTGATGTGGATAGGGGGGCTGCTCCCTCTACTGTTTCCTGAAGTCCACAATCATCTCCTTTGTTTTGTTGAAATTGAATGTGAGGTTATTTTCCTGACACCACACTCTGAGGGCCCTCACCTCCTCCCTGTAGGCCGTCTTGTTGTTGTTGGTAATCAAGCCTACCACTGTAGTGTCGTCTGCAAACTTAATGATTGAGTTGGAGGCATGCATGGCCACGCAGTCATGGGTGAACAGGGAGTACAGGAGAGGGCTGAGAATGCACCCTTGTGGGGCCCCAGTGTTGAGGATCAGCGGGTGGAGATGTTGTTACCTACCCTCACCACCTGGGGGCAGCCCATCAGGAAGTCCAGGACCCAGTTGCACAGGGTTGGGTCGAGACCCAGGGTCTCGAGCTTAATGACAAGTTTGGAGGGAACTATGGTGTTAAATGCTGAGCTGTAGTCGATGAACACCATTCTTACATAGGTATTCCTCTTGTCCAGATGGGTTAGGGCGGTGTGCAGTTAGATTGCGATTGCACCGTCTGTGGACCTATTGGGGAGGTAAGCAAATTGGAGTAGGTCTAGGGTGTCAGGTAGGGTGGAGGGGATATGGTAGTGTATGTAAACTTCTGACCCACTGGAATTGTGATACTGTGAGCTAGCTATAAGTGAAATAGTCTGTCTGTAAACAATTGTTGGAAAAATTACTTGTGTCATGCACAAAGTAGTTGTCCTAATCGACTTGCCAAAACTATAGTTTGTTAACAAGACATTTGTGGAGTGGTTGAAAAACAAGTTTTAATGACTCCAGCCTAAGTGTATGTAAACTTACGACTTCAGCTGTATATATAACCAAAAGAATGTGGACACCTGCTCGTCAAACATCTCATTCCAAAATCATGAGCATTAATATAGAATTGGTCCCCCATTTGCTGCTATAACAGCCTCCACTCTTCTGGGAAGGCTTTCCACTAGACATTGGAACATTGCTGCGGGGAATTGCTTCCATTCAGCCATAAGAGTATTAGTGAGGTTGAGCACTGATGTTGGGCAATTAGGCCTGGTTCGCATTCGCCGTTCAAATTCATCCCAAAGGTGTTTGATGGGATTGAGGTCAGGCATCTCTACAGGCCAGTCAAGTTCTTCCACACCGTGTCACGCTCTGACCTAGGAGAGCTGTGTTTTCTCTGTTTAGCTAGGCCAGGGTGTGATAGGTGGGTGGGCATTCTATGTTTTGTTTTCTATGTTTTGGCCGGGGCAGGTGTCATTCGTTGTCTCTGATTGGAAGCCATACTTAGGCAGCCTGTTTTTCCTTTGGTTTTTGTGGGTAGTTGTTTTCCGTTTTAGTCGTAAGTACCTGACGGAACTGTCTGCTGTCATTTTTGTTTATTTGTAAAGTGTTCATTCCTTTTTCATTAAAATTCAAGATGAACATATTCCACGCTGCACCTTGGTCGACTCCTTTTGACGCATGTGACACACCGATTTCGACAAACCATTTCTATATGGATCTTGTTTTGTGCACATGGGCATCGTCATGCTTAAACAGGAAAGGGCCTTCCCCAAACTGTTGCCACAAAGTAGGAATCACAGAATTGTCTAGGATATCATTGTATGCTGTAGCGTTAAGATTACCCTTCACTGGAGCTAAGGGGCCAAGCCCGAACCATGAAAAACAGCCCCAGACAAACTTTAAAGTTGGCACTATGTATTGGGGTAGGTAGCGTTCTCCTGGCATCCACCAAACCCAGATTTTTTCGTCAGACTGCCAGATGGTGAAGCGTGATTCATCACTCCAGAGAATGGGTTTCCGCTGCTCCAGAGTCTAATGGTGGGGAGCTTTAGACCACTCCTATCAAGGCACAAGACGAGACCCAGATGCAGACACAGGAGGCAGATGGTTAGAGTCTTACAATGTTTATTAATCCAAGGGGATAGGCAAGACAATGGTCGTGGACAGGCAAAAAGGTCAAAACCAGATCAGAGTCCAGGAGGTACAGAGTGGCAGACAGGCTCTTGGTCAAGGCAGGCAGAATGGTCAGGCAGGCGGGTACAGAGTCCAGAAACAGGCAAGGGTCAAAACCAGGAGGACTAGAAAAAGGAGAATAGCAAAAAGAGTAAGGGAAAAACACGCTGGTTGACTTGACCAAACACACAAGACGAACTGGCACAGAGAGACAGGAAACACAGGGATAAATACACTGGGGAAAATAAGCGACACCTGTAGGGGGTGGAGACTATCACAGAAACAGGTGAAACAGATCAGTCCGTGACAACTTGAGCCGACGCCTGGTATTGCGCATGGTGATCTTAGGCTGTTCGGCCATGGAAACCCATTTCATGAAGCTCCCGATGAACAGTTATTGTGCTGAAGTTGCTTCCAGAGGCAGTTTGGAACTAGCTAGTGAGTGTTGCAACCGAGGACAGGCAATTTTTATGTGCTATGCGCTTCAGCACTCAGCGGTCCCATTCTGTGGCTTACCACTTCGCGCTAAGCCGTTGTTGCTCCTAGACGTTTCTACTTCACAATAACAACACTTATAGTTGGTCAGGGCAGCTCTAGCAGGGCAGAAATTTGACGAACTGACTTGTTGGAAAGGTGGTATCCTATGACAGTGCCGCGTTGAAAGTCACTGAGCTCTTCAGTAAGGCCATTCAACTGCCAATAGAATGGAGATTTGTCTATGGAGATTGCATGGCTGTGTGCTCGATTTTATGCACCTTTCAGCAACGGGTGTTGCTCAAATAGCCCAATCCACTAATTTGAAGGGGTGTCCACATACTTTTGTATATATAGTGTTTGCAGTCACATGCGGGTGAGCTGGTGTGATTGAATAGTTCATCTTGAAGACAGCGACGGAGAAGAACAAAAAAATGGTGTCTTAATGTAACGTTGTTTTTTGTGTGCTCCGAGGCAGCGGTAACCATTAAGTTTAAAATATGAAAATGAATCCAATCTGATCTAATTGTTTCTGTTGATAAATGCTTTGCATTGTAAAGCGCTAAAATCCATCTGGTGGGCTCGCATGACTATCAGGGTCTCCAGTGTTCAAATGGAGAGCTGTGAATAAAATATGAATGAAATACCTAGAAACATAATTTCACTACAAACAGCTATTATACTGATGGTCAATGGTTATATGAACTGCACACGTGAACAATTACAGACAAACTAGTAATCTGCCTTTTATTCAGTATATTGGATTATGGGTCTAGTAGTAAATTGACTACTGATCACTGCTTATTATTAAATTATTATAGTTCAATATTGTGTGAGATAATCATTGCTATACTTCCATACTATGATTTGAATAAATACTTTGAAATAAAACATCTTCTGGAACAAATGTGATTTCCAATAAGTATTGGGATGTGCTGTCTTATATACAGTATGATTCACAAAGAGGTAAAGCCCACTGCATTCTGGGTAACAAAGCTCATTTAAAGGTGAGGAGGAGGATAAAGAAGATAACATGCTCTATTAGACTAATGTCTTTAAAGTTTGGACTAAAAATAATCACATTGAAAAGGCCTGCGTTCTGGCAGTTACCCACCCACACACACCACATGCCCTCATAAAATGAGAAAATGCACAAACCCTGTCAACTTCATTCGCAAACACACAAACATGTACTCTCTTTCACATGTTGTTTGAAGATGTGGAAAAGCACATACAAGCCTCTGGGCGTTTCACCACTCACCTACTGTCATGCACGGACACGTGCACGTGCACCGCAAACACACAAACAAACACACACACACACACGCAAGCCTAGAAGAAGATGTGCTTAGCTTCAGAACCTCTGAGTAAAAGGTTGTTTTCTGCTGATATCTAACTCCTCTCATTTCTCCTCTATGTCAACTGCCAGGCACTAGAAACCAAGTTTACTGGAGTTATTTTAGCAGCCACCGGTTTGGGATGAGTTGGACCGCAGAGTGAAGGAAAAGCAGCCAACAAGTCCTCATCATATGTGGGAACTCCTTCAAGACTGTTGGAAAAGCATTCCAGGTGAAGCTGGTTGACATAATGTCAGAGTGTGCAAAGCTGTCATAAAGGCAAAGAGTAGCTACCTTGAAATCTCAAATATAAAATATATTTTGATTTGTTTAACACTTCTTTGGTTACTACATGATTCCATATGTGTTATTTCATAGTTTTGATGTCTTCACTATTATTCTACAATGTAGACAATAGTACAAATAAAGAAAAACCTTGGAATGAGTAGGTGTGTCCAAACTTTTGACTGGTACTGTATATTTCCTCATTTATTTAGTATAGAATATTAGCTATATGATTTAGAATTTTAGGAACCCTTTAGGTATCAAAAAAATACAAACAAATTATTTGACAAAATATAGATTTTGGCCCATAGAAATGCTTATAAATGCATTGAATAACAGTGTCTGTCCTGAAACTAGTATATATATATATATATATATATGTTTGTTTATGTGTACAGCATTTAACTCCGTTTTATTGGGTAGGCACAAAACTACCTTCATACTTACACTTTTTTTTTAAACCAGTACTGGTTACCTTTAGATGATCTCAAAACGGAGAACACCATCTTGTTGTGAGAATCTCACGCAGTGGAGTCCCATTAGTTTCTAACCCAAACGGTTCGGATGTTAAGACCGGTTTTTGGGATGTCTCATGGTCTGACAAATGCCACTCTAGCTTTGCCACCTTTCACCACACACTGGTGGATATCTCTAGTTTAAACTGATGGATTTTGCTGAGGATTTGTTTGGTATGTACTGTAAATTAGATTGACACACCGGTGCGTCAATCGACTCTAGGATGTTAAGCTTCCTGGGTTGTGTGCTTGTTCTGTTACCAGTTACTGCAGGAATGTCTACCAATGGCATGCCCATCTTTTTGTGAGAAATTACACTGGTAACTCAAAATATTTCTAAAGTATTTCTAAAGTATTAATAGTGCTTACTTTAGATTAGGGACTGCGAAAGTAATTTACTAATGATTAGTAAATGTGTTAGAAATGTGGGAGTAATTAACAAATGGTGAACACACAATTTATTTGCCTTACAAATGGTTTATGACAGACCCTTAAAATAATGTGTTGCCATGTTTGTCTGTGTGTTCAAGGGTTTTTATGGGAAACTGTATGTGTGTGTCAGTCAGTCAGTGTGTATGTGTTCCTCTCTTTGTGGGAGTGTGTTCTCTGTGTGGGAGTATCACCTGTCCCAGGGGACCTCCACAGGGCTCTAGTTATGAGAGCTCCCACTCTCAGTGGTTACTGTCAGTTACAATTTGTCAAAGTCCTCATTTGTGTTAATTTACCAGTAAACACCTTTCACACTCCATCCTCCCTCTCCCAAATCATAACACAGCTCATCCAACTGGACAGAGAATCACCGCACCCTGACTCAGGCACTAAATACTTTGGATGGCCCTGATGTGTTGTGTTTGCTGTCTTTTCAGGAAGGGGTTTCAGTTATTCTGAAACCTTGAGAAGGACTAGTACCCTGGTGGATGCTGTTCGATCGATATCACATTAGAAACGAGCTAACCCCTGGAAAGCATGCTGTTCTCTGGGTACTGCAGGAAGGATCAGAGAATCCTGAACTGAACTGTGAATCACACATATACTGTGAGTGAGCACAAGCACACACACACACACACACACACACACACACACACACACACACACACACACACACACACACACACACACACACACACACACACACACACACTGGCTTCTGCATTAGCTGAGAGGCGAAACCCCTCGAGAGCCCAGAGACTTGTGCCCCCCAAAAATAACACTTTATTACATTTTTCAACAGCGTGACTGCTTGTGCTTGCCTGGCTTGCCTGATAAATTCACAGCCAAGGACATTTTTTCCATTGCTGATGTTTCAGAGTGATATGATTTTGTGAGACATTATGAGATATGCTTGTTTCAAACACTCTGTTTTAATCAATTAGTGGTCTTCCAAACTACAGTTAGTTGTCTTAAGCAGTCATTACACTGCTCAGTTGACTAGATTCACTCATGCTGTCTGAGATGTCCATCTGTACGCTGATGTGATATATCATTCCAATTGAGGATACATTTATGTATACATTTGTTTTAATGTGTGATGCTCGTTGAACATTTATGCGTATCTGGGTATTTTAAAATGCACAGATGTGTCCAGTGGTGTAGTGGAGGGTATACACAGGTATACTCCGTATACCCACTTATTTTTGCATGGGCATTGCATATACTTACTTCTTAATCTCCAAGATGAATATAAAGTATTGTAGTTAAGGTATACACCGTATCAATTAATAAGGCTGATGGAACAGATCAGAATGTTTAACTTAAAATGTTGATAAACTTTTATTTCTTCACATTTTATGCGCAGCAATGTGCACACAACGGTAGGCCTACGTGCGGATGTTCCAAAATGCAATTTGCTGGAAAACACATGCTCTCCACACATGCGAGCGATTTTATGGACAGAGATGGAAATAATAGTTTGAAATTTAGAAAGAGCGGACATCTGAAGAGCTAACAACTATTTTGCTAACTCCATCTCATGTGCTACAGTAACACCGCTAACCAAACAACAGTGCAAGGCGCCTGTACACTGGAATTAAAGGGTTACTACACATAACAACAAAAAACATTCTTCGATTTTTCCCAGGCTTCAAAAGTGGTCTCCTGATATGGTTAAAGAATTGTTATGGATGTAGAAACATCACATTTTGTTGTTTTTCTATGAAGAAATTGTGACTTTAAAATAAATTCAGGTTTTTGCTCTTATCTCTTTCAATAGTAGGCCTGCAATTAGCAGGGTGTCACCACCACAATGTCCTGGCTCCCCTGTCTGTCATGGTGTCACCATCAAGGTGTCCTGGCTCCCCTGTCTGTCAGGGTGTCACCACCACAGTGTCCTGGCTCCCCTGTCTTTCACGGTGTCACCACCACAGTGTCTTGGCTCCCCTGTCTGTCATGGTGTCAACACCACAGTGTCCTGACTCCCCTGTCTGTCATGGTGTCACCACCACAGTTACCTGGCTCCCCTGTCTGACAGGGTGTCACCACCACAGTGTCCAGGCTCCCCTGTCTGACAGGGTGTCACCACCACAGTGTCCAGGCTCCCCTGTCTGACAGGGTGTCACCACCACAGTGTCCTGGCTCCCCTGTCTGTCATGGTGTCACCACCAAGGTGTCCTGGCTCCCCTGTCTGACAGGGTGTCACCACCACAATGTCCTGACTCCACTGTCTGTCAGGGTGTCACCACAACAATGTCCTGGCTCCCCTGTCTGTCATGGTGTCACCACCAAGGTGTCCTGGCTCCCCTGTCTGACAGGGTGTCACCACCACAGTGTCCTGGCTCCCCTGTCTGTCATGGTGTCACCACCAAGGTGTCCTGGCTCCCCTGTCTGTCAGGGTGTCACCACCACAGTGTCCTGGCTCCCCTGTCTTTCACGGTGTCACCACCACAGTGTCTTGGCTCCCCTGTCTGTCATGGTGTCAACACCACAGTGTCCTGACTCCCCTGTCTGTCATGGTGTCACCACCACAGTTACCTGGCTCCCCTGTCTGACAGGGTGTCACCACCACAGTGTCCAGGCTCCCCTGTCTGACAGGGTGTCACCACCACAGTGTCCAGGCTCCCCCGTCTGACAGGGTGTCACCACCACAGTGTCCAGGCTCCCCTGTCTGTCATGGTGTCACCACCACAGTGTCCTGGCTCCCCTGTCTGTTGTGGTGTCACCACCACAGTGGTCTTGTTCCCCTGTTTGTCATGGTATCGCCACCACAGTGTCCTGGCTCCCCTGTCTTTCATGGTGTCACCACCACAGTGTCTTGGCTCCCCTGTCTGTCATGGTGTCACCACCACAGTGTCCTGACTCGCCTGTCTGTCAGGGTGTCAGCACCACATTGCATTACTGAGCTCATCAGCATGATGGAACCAGCTTCTTAAAATCTCTTTACAGCATATTGGGTGTGTGTCACTTTTTTACGTGCCAAAGGGACATCATTGCCCCAAGCTGTCCTACATTCCAGCCCATTCCAGAGCAGACTGGATCAAATAGATCAACAGAAACAGTTAGACAATGTTTAGGGAGAAAGGGAGAGAGAGTAATGCTTCCACCGCAAAATCACATATGGATAGTGAGTGTTAGGGGGGCACTGGGAGTGTGTATGAGTGTTTAGGGGAAGGAAATTAATCCTGCAACAGTGTGATCAAATTAAGATCCTACATCTGTACGTGTGTACATATAGTGTGAATTAGTGTATGTTTGGTCTTTCTATGCAATGTCTGCATATCAGTGGCGAAACGTGACTATAGGACCCAGGCATTCATAGGGCCCAAAACTCTTCCAATACGTTGTATCAAACTAGAAAAAAACAGAAAACACAACATCGCTTCATGCACTCGACATGATACATTTTGTAGTCGTACCATTCTTGTTCTAGTGAAGGAAGAGCAATGCTTTTTGTGACATTATGAATTAATCAAACTGGCCTGGCCTCGCTTCGGGCTGACGCAGACAGAGACAGAACCGGCACGGACACAACATGACACACAGAGTAGAATAATGTGACAAGCAAAACAAAAAAAACTCACTGTTTACACAACCTATGGTAGCCTAACACCACTATCACACTGTCACCAATAGCAACAACAACAGTGTCACATCAAAGGTGACAGGCTCGTGGTGCTGAAAGGACAGTGACCGTAATACCTGTGCACTCCATGATGCTGAAGGAGAGACAGTTTTGGTCAATAGACACTGCTGATAGACAGCAATCACACAAAGCATCAAATAATGTTAAAGAATAAGCAGACTATTCACTCCAGTTGGCCCCATGAAATCAGAACAATAATAAAGCATAGCCATTTCATTTCCAAAATGAAATGAACAAACCTTAACAAAGATATTCCCATTGCAAATATATTTGTTCATGTTTATGACACTAACCGGTGATCTAAAGTTTAAATGCAACAATGTTTCATAGTCATTATTTCCAGAGATAGCTAGCACGCGAGCTGCAACAAAAAAGCGGAGGGATTGTCATACCAAGGGTTTTTTTGCTATTTGATTTTAAATGTTAAGACCCCTTGAAGTATGAATAAAAATATATAGTATATATATATATTTATATATATATATATATATATATCTATATATATATATCATTCCGTGTTTTTCTTTGGCCTTATTTTTAGGGTACTAAGATTATTTTTGGGGTACTATCTGTTGTAAATCTGTTATTCAATATGTTTGTATGGGCTAATAGCAGTATATTGATGGCATATATTGATGGCACTAAACAGTCTCCATATATGTATAATTTCAGACGAGTCCCAGGATGCTTGTGGGGTTCATAGAGCAAAACGGAGAACATCATCAGGTTCGTAAGAGTCTCATAATAGTTTGTTTTCCAAACCATTCGGACACTACAGACAATTTTGTAAGAAGAACAATTTTCAGGATGTCTCATGTAGTGCTGTAGGTGGTCATGACATTTTTTCAGCCGGTGATTGTCAAGCAATAACTGCCCATCTCACGGTAGTTGACCGTTAATTAACATAAACACATTTAGCATCTCCTGGCTTCCCCGCACTGATGCAGACCTTTGGAACATCTACATTTTAAAAAGTCAACTAAATCCATGTAATATTGCCTACACCATCGCAATAAATATATTGTTTATATTAAGACAGGTCTAAAGAAACATGATATGAAGAAAATGTAGTCTATTTCAGAAAAACAGAAGAGCATACTCTGAGTTGTCGTTATGTTAGGCCTTGATCTGGTTATGCCATATGGCTGTGGGCGACACTAGTTAATTTAGCAGACAAGATTGGCTTAAAATTCAGTGCCATTGTTTTATATTATTTAATAGTATGCAGAATACAGTTGAACATAGCTTAATAAAATAGAAAGGATATTTTCTCCAAACGATTTGAGGGATTGCTGTCACGTCGTGACCAGCAGATGGAGCTGTTGTAGTAGTTTGGGGGTCAGGACGTGGCAGTCTTGTGTGTGTGTTTGATTGTTCTGTGTGTCTTGTGACTCCTGATCAGGAACAGCTGGGGATCGTTGTTCCTGATTGGGTGTCATATATGTAGGAGTATGTTTGTCACTTGGGTTTGTGGGTGGTTGTTTTGCACTGCGTTTTCAAGCCTGCAAACTGTTGCTGCTGCTGTCGTGTTTGTTTGTTTCCTGTGGATGCTTTACTCCTTTTGTTGGGTAATTAAAGATGAGTATTCACATACCTGCTGCGCCTTGGTCCATTTATGAAGACAACCGTGACAGAACCACCCACCTCACCAGGACCAAGCAGCAGAGGAACGAGGAGGAAGGATGGACGTGGGCAGAGCTAAGGAGGAGCGTTTCCAGGGCGATGGAGGAGTTTAGGAAACTCGAAAAAAAAATTGGGGGGGCACAAGGGGAGTTTTGCGGGGCAAGAATGGAGCCCCAGGCCAGCTCCCCGCACTAGCCTGGAGGTGCGTGTTCACAATCTGGTACGCCCAGTACCAGCACCACGCACAAGGCTTCAAGTGCATGAACCCAGCCTCGCCAGTCAACAGTCACCAGAGCTGCCCGCCAGTCAACAGTCACCAGAGCTGCCCGCCAGTCAACAGTCACCAGAGCTGCCCACCAGTCAACAGTCGCCGGAGTGGCCAGACTGCCCTGAACTGCCGGAGTGGCCAGACTGCCCTGAACTGCCGGAGTGGCCAGACTGCCCTGAACTGCCGGAGTGGCCCGACTGCCCTGAACTGCCGGAGTGGCCCGACTGCCCTGAACTGCCGGAGTGGCCAGACTGCCCTGAACTGCCGGAGTGGCCAGACTGCCCTGAACTGCCGGAGTGGCCAGACTGCCCAGAACTGCCGGAGTGGCCAGACTGCCCAGAACTGCCGGAGTGGCCAGACTGCCCAGAACTGCCGGAGTGGCCAGACTGCCCAGACTGTCCCGAGCTGCCAGACTGTCCCGAGCTGCCAGACTGTCCCGAGCTGCCAGACTGCCCAGACTGTCCCGAGCTGCCAGACTGCCCAGACTGTCCCGAGCTGCCAGACTGCCCAGACTGTCCCGAGCTGCCAGACCGCCCCGACAGCCTGGAACGGCCAGAACCGGAGCCACCTCCAGAGATAGGTGGGTTGGGGAGGGGGGGTGTAGCACAGTGCCGTCGGTGACGGCAGCCACCCTCCCTTCCCTCCCTTATTGTTTAAGGGTTAGTGTTTATGGGTTTTGTTGGGGATTTTGTTTGTTGGTGGGTTTTTTTTGTTAGGTGCATTCCGGGGTCTGCACCTTGAAGGGGGGGTACTGTCACGTCCTGACCAGCAGATGGAGCTGTTGTAGTAGTTTGGGGGTCAGGACGTGGCAGTCTTGTGTGTGTGTTTGATTGTTCTGTGTGTCTTGTGACTCCTGATCAGGAACAGCTGGGGATCGTTGTTCCTGATTGGGAGTCATATATGTAGGAGTATGTTTGTCACTGGGGTTTGTGGGTGGTTGTTTTGCACTGCGTTTTCAAGCCTGCAAACTGTTGCTGCTGCTGTCGTGTTTTTTTGTTTCCTGTGGATGCTTTACTCCTTTTGTTGGGTAATTAAAGATGAGTATTCACATACTGCTGCGCCTTGGTCCATTTATGAAGACAACCGTGACAATTGCGCACATGTTTATTCTGTGTTGAGCGGTTAACAAAGAAACAGGTACTCCTATGTGCTTAATTAGTTAGTTATTTTTGTAATTAGTTAGTGATACAAATGTTGGGCTATATGTTTAGATTTTTTATACCTTATAAGTTGCATGAAGGCATGACCTTTGCTTTGTTTTTTTGCACAGGCTGTACACACTTCATCAGTCCCTCATTCACAATTTGACAAGCACTTGATAATGCCTTGAATTTTCCGGTGGCATCCCCTTTGCGTGGCCGTAATGTCCCCTAAAAAAATTCATGTCTTTGTGCCATTGAGCTGATTATAATAATTATAATTCCAAAAGCACTTCTCATTCAAATGGCTCTCCATCACGTGATCGGGGCATTCTCACAGGCTACAAGTGAAGACAGACACATCGGGGACGCAACTGTCTGCGTCCTAATCCAATTCCCAGGCGCATATTGAAGATATTGGAAGTGATGTCCACATTTACTTTTCATCAGCCAACGAGATTAATAGGCCTAACGAACAGCCAAAGCATAAGCCTATGTCAATCTATTTTCACAATAGCACAAAAGTTGACCTATTCTGTGTGAGAAATAAATATTTCAAACAGTCTCGGACAGTTGGGGGATGAGATAGATCCCAAATTAATACAACCACTAGCATCAAAAAAGTTTTTACGCAATGAGGTTGACACAACAGATCAGAATGTTTTGCTTTCTTAGGGCTAGGACCCTTTTTTCTCAATTTCCAATTAACTGACTGACATGCCCAAAGTAAACTGCCTGTTGCTCAGGCCCTAACCCCTAACCCTTACCCTAACCCTAACCCTAAACCTGACCCATAACCCTAAGCATATCTCCAGTCCATCAGACTGTTAAACAGTCACCACCAGGGGACTCGGCCTCCGCCCAGTCCCCTGCCCTGAACGATAGTCAGTGTTACTAGCCGGCTACCACTCGATACTCTACCCTTCACCTTAGAGACTGCTGCCTTAAAATGTTGTCAAATTATGAGGCTATTTCTTAACATTATAAGTGCAGCAATGTGCACATGGCATTAGGCTATAAGCACAAATGTTACATTAGCGGGAAAACGCCATTCTCAAAAGTGACAGTAAATGCGATTGTGCATGTAATGCTTTTATTATAAAGGTGCATTTTTATGGTGAAAATGATCTTCCCATAACTTGAAACTCACCTGCTGCGTATGAATGCCAGTTTAGAACTAGTGTGCAACATGAGCTCATGGGCTATCATGAAATATTTGATTAGATTTTCGAATACATTTTCATTGATGTCAGAGTGATTAAATGAACAATAGAGCGCTGAGTGCCAGGCAATTAGCAAGTTTGGTAGGCTACTAATGACCATCAGCAGCATCAGAGCTTCGAGAAGCCTAATTACCGACTAAATGCTCACATGGAATTTGACTGCCATCATGACTCGTGATCGCCGGTGTGGCGTTAATACGGTCACTGTAAGAGCCCTAGTAACATGGTCTAAAAAACACAGCTCTAGGTCTGTCACCTTTCACTGCAGATGCAGAAGTGCAACATAGACGGATGCAGTAGATTGAGGTAAATCCAATGCAAAAAAACCAGATATCTCTAACTTAAATTTACATATTTATATGTACATATTTGTATTATGCTAATTTGTTTTCTTCTAGGATGAAGACATCAACCTTAGGGGTTTAAACGGTCCCACCTATTGCAAGTCAAAATATGATAAGTTCATTCCACTGTCACTCCAAAAATCTGCGTCATCAGGCCAAAGCAGGGAGGGAGTAGCGCCATTCTCAAATCGAACAGTAATCTGTGCCCTCTATCATTTTGTCAACCATGCATCATGGTGAATTGTCTAGAAACATACAACATCTCTTTCAATAAAATAAATGTTTGAATTTCAGAACCATTTTTCGTTGGAAAGGCAGAAGAAGCGTTTTTATTAAAAGCATCACTTTTGCATGGGAAAACACTGAATCCTACTAATTACTACACATGCTTATTTCCGTCACTGTTTTGAACCGACTTTGCCATGGGCTTTGAACGGTGCACCTGGCTCACGCCCGAGAGTTAGCCCGGTTCCAAATCGAATGCAATCCACTTTCAGCCAATGCAAAACACGCCTACACATGTGCCCGACGATAATTAATCGAACCGCTTCAATGGCAGAGGCCTTCCGTCCAGCTTCTGAAGACCTAGCCAATGGCTGGCTGAACTAGCTAGATTTTCCCACCCAGAGACCAACAAAGAAAAATCCTGAATAGATATGTTTTTCTCTTGGGTATTAACCGTTCTATTTACAACACAAACTGAAGAGATGAAATCAGAAGATCATAAAATTATTGTAAAGATAAAATAGACATTTTATACATCCTTTGGCTTCTCTGAAGGCCTAGAAGGCCCTCACGGTTCCCCACTGCTGCATATACACGTACATGTATTATTTGAATCTCATGTTGGAGACATTGATGATGGTACAGTGGGTGTGTAAATGAAATATCATGTATCTCTGTGTAAGCCTCTTTCTTTTCTTCCTCTCTCTGTCGCCTTGCTCTCTCATCCGTGGTGAATCTCAATTGTTTATTCGCCAAAAAGCGTGTGCCTCATTTTTCAACGCCACTCTCTCTTTTTACAGAGTATCAGTGCAGAGCGGTGTTGGCTGACTCGCTGTTTCATTTCATTGGTAGAACATTAACGCTTGTTCCATATTGGATGACACTCTCAATCCAATTTAGTTGGGGTTTTCTACTGTTCTACCCCATGTCGCCTTCTAGCTTGCGGTTAATAGTGGTGCGTGTGTGTGTTTGTCTGCGTGTGTGTGCGTGCGTGCTCGCAGTTGGATGTGTGTGTGTGTGTATGTTTGATGTGATTAACTCTAGCTGCCTGTTCTCCCAGGATCTGTTCTTCTCTGATTCCTGTGATAATGTGTTTGCCTGGATTGCCATAGTTAAGAGTCAAGCTAGTAGCAGCACTGGTAGTGAAATTAGGTTTCTCTCTAATGATGTGTTGTGAGTGGAAGGTTGTAGTACAAAATGGCTTCCAAGCTCTCATCCACACTTAGGTGGATGTTGTAGACTGTTGGGCAGTGGTGTAAAGTACTGAAGCAAAAGTACTTTAAAGTACTACTTAAGTCGTTTTTTGAGGTATCTGTACTTTACTTTATATTAATATTTTTGACTACTTTTACTTTTACTTCACTACATTCCTAAAGAAAATTATGTACTTTTTACTCCATACATTTTCCCTGACACCCAAAAGTACTCGTTACATTTTGAATGCTTAGCAGGACCAGAAAATTGTCTAATTCACACACTTATCAAGAGAACATCCCTGGTCATCCCTACTGCCTCTGATCTGGAGGACTCACTAAACACATACTGCATTTGTAAATTATGTCTGAGAGTTGGAGCGTGCCCCTGGCTATGCGTAAATAAATAAAAACTCTAAAATGTGTCCGTCTGCTTTGCTTAAAATAAAGAATTTGAAATGACTTACAGTGAGGGAAAAAAGTAATTGATCCCCTGCTGATTTCGTACGTTTGCCCACTGACAAAGAAATAATCAGTCTATAATTTTAATGGTAGGTTTATTTGAACAGTGATAACAACAACAACAAAAAACAGAAAAACGCATGTCAAAATGTTATAAAATGATTTGCATTTTAATGAGGGAAGTAGGTATTTGACCCCTCTGCAAAACATGACTTAGTACTTGGTGGCAAAACCCTTGTTGGCAATCACAGAGGTCAGACGTTTCTTGTAGTTGGCCACCAGGTTTGCACACATCTCAGGAGGGATTTTGTCCCACTCCTCTTTGCAGATCTTCTCCAAGTCATTAAGGTTTCCAGGCTGACGTTTGGCAACTCGAACCTTCAGCTCCCTCCACAGATTTTCTATGGGATTAAGGACTGGAGACTGGCTAGGCCACTTCAGGACCTTAATGTGCTTCTTCTTGAGCCACTCCTTTGTTGCCTTGGCCGTGTGTTTTGGGTCATTGTCATGCTGGAATACCCATCCACGACCCATTTTCAATGCCCTGGCTGAGGGAAGGAGGTTCTCACCCAAGATTTGATGGTTCATGGCCCCGTCCATCGTCCCTTTGATGCGGTGAAGTTGTCCTGTCCCCTTAGCAGAAAAACACACCCAAAGCATAATGTTTCCACCTCCATGTTTGACGGTGGGGATGGTGTTCTTGGGGTCATAGGCAGCATTCCTCCTCCTCCAAACACGGCGAGTTGAGTTGATGCCAAAGAGCTCCATTTTGGTCTCATCTGACCACAACACTTTGACCCAGTTGTCCTCTGAATCATTCAGATATTCATTGGCAAACTTCAGATGAGCATGTACATGTGCTTTCTTGAGCAGGGGGACCTTGCCGGCGCAACAGGATTTCAGTCCTTCACGGCGTAGTGTGTTACCAATTGTTTTCTTGGTGACTATGCTCCCAGCTGCCTTGACAAGATCCTCCCGTGTAGTTCTGGGCTGATTCCTCACCATTCTCATGATCATTGCAACTCCACGAGGTGAGATCTTGCATGGAGCCCCAGGCCGAGGGAGATTAACTCTGGGCTAGGTGGGACGTTTGCGTCCCACCCTAGTCAACAGCCAGTGGAATCCCATGGCGCGATATTCAAATACCTTAGAAATGCTATTACTTCAATTTCTCAAACATATGACTATTTTACACCATTTTAAAGACAAGACTCTCGTTAATCTAACCACACTGTCCGATTTCAAAAAGGCTTTACAACAAAAGCAACACATTAGATTATGTCAGCAGAGTACCCAGCCAGAAATAATCAGGCACCCATTTTTCAAGCTAGCATATAATGTCACAAAAAACAAAACCACAGCTAAATGCAGCACTAACCTTTGATGATCTTCATCAGATGACACTCCTAGGACATTATGTTATACAATACATGCATGTTTTGTTCAATCAAGTTCATATTTATATCAAAAAACAGCTTCTTACATCAGCATGTGACTAGCATGTGACTAGCATTCCCACCAAACACTTCCGGTGAATTTACAAAATTACTCACAATAAACGTTCACAAAAAATTGAACAATTATTTTAAGAATTATAGATACAGAACTCCTTAATGCAATCGCGGTGTCCGATTTTAAAATAGGTTTTCGGTGAAAGCACATTTTGCAATATTCTGAGTAGATACCTTTGCTGTTCTTCGTCAGAATGCACTCCCTGGACTTCTACTTAAACAACAAATGTTGGTTTGGTTCCAAATAATCCATAGTTATATCCAAATAGCGGCGTTTTGTTCGTGCGTTCAAGACACTATCCGAAGTGTAACGAAGGGTGACGTGCCCGGCGCGTTTCGTGACAAAAAAATTCAAAATATTCCATTACCGTACTTCGAAGCATGTCAAACGCTGTTTAAAATCAATTTTTATGCGATTTTTCTCGTAAAATAGCGATAATATTCCGACCGGGAGTTGTTGTTTTCGTTCAAAGACTGAAAATGTAAACATGGAGTTGTCTCGTGCACGCGCGCTTCCGTCTCATTGTTCTCAGATTGACCACTTACCAAATGCGCTACTGTTTTTCAGCCATGGCCTGCAAAGTCATCATTCAAAGTTCTGGCGCCTTCTGAGAGCCTATGGGAGCGTTACAAAATGTCACGTTACAGCAGAGATCCATTGTTTTGGATAGAGATGACAAAGAAGGCCAAGAAATGGTCAGAGGGGGCACTTCCTGTTTGGAATCTTCTCAGGTTTTGGCCTGCCAAATGAGTTCTGTTATACTCACAGACACCATTCAAACAGTTTTAGAAACTTTAGGATGTTTTCTATCCAAATCATATTCTAGTTACTGGGCAGGAGTAGTAACCAGATTAAAACAGGTTAACAGTTATTTTGTGTTTCTTCCATTTGCGAATAATCGCACCAACTGTTGTCACCTTCTCACCAAGCTGCTTGGCGATGGTCTTGTAACCCATTCCAGTCTTGTGTAGGTCTACAATCTTGTCCCTGACATCCTTGGAGAGCTCTTTGGTCTTGGCCATGGTGGAGAGTTTGGAATCTGATTGATTGATTGCTTCTGTGGACAGGTGTCTTTTATACAGGTAACAAACTGAGATTCGGAGTACTCCCTTTAACAGTGTGCTCATAATCTCAGCTCGTTACCTGTATAAAAGACACCTGGGAGCCAGAAATCGTTTTGATTGAGAGGGGGTCAAATATTTACTTCCCTCATTAACTTCTTGGGGCTATGTGGGACGTTAGCGTGCCACCCGTGGCGCACCCTATCAACAGCAGGTGCATTTCAAGAGCGGCAAATTTGAAACCAAATAAATGTCAAAATTCAAATTTCTCAAACATACAACTAACTTACAGCCTTTGAAAGATAAACATCTCCTTAATCTAACCACGTTTTCCGATTTCAAAAAGGTTTTACGGGGAAAGCATAAAGTTAGGTTATGTTAGGAGAGTACATTGACAATAGCTGTGTGTAGTGTATTGTCGATTCAAAGACAGGCGTCACCAAAACCATAAAATCAGCTAAAATTATGCACTAACCTTTTACAATCCCCATCACATGACACTCCTAGGACATTATGTTAGACAATGCATGCATTTTTAGTTCTATCAAGTTCATATTTATATCTAAAAACAGCGTTTTACTATGGCGTTGATGTTCAGGAAATCGTTTCCCTCCAATACCGGCAGTCAAGTCATGACAACAAAATAATTAATTCATATTAGAAAACATTGGTAAAATATTATAGTGTCATTCAAAGAATTATAGATTTACATCTCTTGAACGCAATGGACTTGCCAGATTTAAAATTAACCTTACTGGGAAATCACACTTTGCAATAATCTGAGCACTGCGCTAGAATAATACGCATTGCGATACAGACTAACCGCCATGTTGGAGAGATCTAAAATCGAAAATACTATGTAAATAATCCATTACCTTTGATTCTCTTCATCAGATGTCACTTCCAAAGAATCCCAGGTCCATAACGAATGTAGTTTTGTTCAAAAAAGCTCATCATTTATGTCCAAAAACCTCCGTGTTGTAGCACATGATCTAAGCCAGCCGGACTTCACTTCACTTCAAGAACGGAAAAAATATATTTACGTTCGTTCAAACATGTCAAACGTTGTATCGCATAAATCATTAGGGCCTTTTTTAACCAGAACATGAATAAAATTCAAGGCGGACCATTGGGTTCTCTTTTAAAACGTTTCGGAATGAGAGTACCCACCATCAACTCGCACGCCAGGTGTCTAATGGGCCATCACGTTCCAAGGCTCTTCTTCAGTCAGATCTCACTGTAGAAGACAAAACACTTTGTAAAGGCTGGGGACATCTTGTGGAAGCAATTGGAAGTGCCAAAATATTCCTCAGCCCCTTTGTTTTTCAATGGTATAGGCTTAAAGTCAATTCAACACATCAGGTATCCACTTCCTGTCAGAATCTGTCTCAGGGTTTTGCCTGCCAAATGAGTTCTGTTATACTCACAGACACCATTCAAACAGTTTTTGAAACTTTAGGGTGTTTTCTGTCCATATATAATAAGTATATGCATATTGTAGTTACTGGGTAGGATTAGTAACCAGATTAAATCGGGTACATTTTTTATCCAGCCGTGAAAATACTGCCCCCTATACCCTAACAGGTTAAAATGCAAATCATTTAACATTGTTGACATGCATTTTTCTGGATTCTTTTTGTGTTAATCTGTTTCTCACTGTTCAAATAAACCTACCAATAAAATTATAGACTGATCATTTCTTTGTCAGTGGGCAAACGTACAAAATCAGCAGGGGATCAAATACTTTTTTCCCTCACTGTATACTGGTTCTTGTACTTTTGATACTTACATTTTAGCAATTACATTTACTTTTGATACTTAAGTATATTTAAAACCAAATACTTTTAGACTTTTACTCAAGTAGTTTTTACGGGGTGACTTTCACTTTACTTTTTTCTATTAAGTTATCTTTACTTGTACTCAAGTATGAAAATGTACTTTTTCCATCACTGCTGTTGAGATGGTGAGACTCACACACGCAGAAATGCACACCAGCCAGGTCACTGGAGATCCACGTCAGGAGAAGCCTTCAAAACGGCCTCTAGAGCACCATCTCCAAGGGTTGTGTATTCAATCCCAGTGCTAGGCACTCATTTTAGTGTCTTTGTTGTTTTAACCCTAACCCAAACCTTAGCCCTTACCTTAACCATTCAGAATGAATGCCTAAACATTATGTTTGAACTCTAACCCAAACCTTGGCCCTTACGTTAACCATTCAGAATTAATGCCTAAATTTAAGCATTGAAATTTGACGTTTACCCCCCTCCCACCAACAGCCATTTAAGATCCATTTAGGTGGACGGGGGCGATTATGTCTTAACGATACAAGAAACACCACAACACCACTACCCCAAACAAGAACAAGGAGGATTAAAAACAAATGGTTTCTCTACAGGAGCCCAAGAGCTCAATTTAGCGTGATCTTCTTTTGATTAAAGGAATGACAAACACTTTGAGTCCCTGGACATTAATTGTTAATGTGAGGTCTGAGGTTGTTGCTAGGAGGCTTGTTTTGATTACAATCCCATTTCAATTTCTTCTTCTTCCCTCTCAAGCACTCTCCAGCTTTCCAAGTAGGGATTTTCTGGTCATCCAGGGATTTGAAAACTGTCGCATAGAACAAAGCACAACACAGCTCCATTTGATGGCAAATTAATATTTTGACAAGATCAAATCGAGCAATTGCTGTAAATCCGCTGATCCACTTTGGTCCCCATGGTGTCAGATCTATTTTGTTCTGCCTCAGGCCGAGCCCAGAGCTCGTCCGTAATAAGAAATACCAAGCAGACTCAACCCAACGGTGATCAAAGGGATTACATATCAAAATGTTATATTTACATGTTTAGATAAGATGTTTGTTTAAGAAATGTTTATTTATAGTTTTATGAAAAAAAAGGAAATTAACTGAGGTTGTATTTTGATTTCTCTTCACAGTCCCCGACTTGCAAAGTTTAGAAAGAGAAAAGGGTAAAGGACTGAGTCAGGAAGAGATATTTCTTGTGAATGTAGCACCCGGGAAAAATTGATTTTGGTTTGAGTTGAAGGTTTTATCACAATTTTTAATCTTGCGAGAAAAGGACATATCTAATCAGCTGACTGTTCTGTTGGGATTAGTGGGTTTAACCCCAGCTGGTGTCTGTTGAGATCTCTCTCTCTATCCCCCTCTCTCTCCCTATCTCTTTTCTCTCGCTCTCTCCATGAAACTCTTTCTCTTGTTCTCTCTCTACCTCTCTCAATATCTCTCTCTCTCCATGAAACTATCTTTCTCTTGTTCTCTCTCTCCCTCTCTCAATATCTCTCTCCATGAAACTATCTTTCTCTTGTTCTCTCTCTCCCTCTCTCAATATCTCTCTCCATGAAAGTATCTTTCTCTTGTTCTCTCTCCCTCTCTCAATATCTCTCTCTCCATTAAATTATCTTTCTCTTCTTCTCTCTCTGTATTTTAGATCTGTCGCCATATCTCTTTCTTCATTTCATTGTTTATTTTTTCACTCTTTTTTCCCTTTAGACTCTATCTACTATCTCTCATGTTCTTCCCTTGTCTCTCACTTTCTTTCTGGCTCTTATGCTCTCTCTCGATCCAAAGACTCATCACTATCAAGAGCAAATTTTTCCAGTGTGTGTGTGAAATAACATTTAAAAGTAATACCTTTAACAAGCATGAAACTGGTCCTCGATGACACTAGCTAATGATATTGTGGACTCCAAACATCACAAGAGAAACCTCTATACTGCTGCGAGATAGACTATATAGAGACTAGCCATAGAGACAGAGATGGAGTCAATGTGTTTATGCACAGTGTGGTGTCCTTGTGGGATTGAAGGAAAGCTCGCTACTCTTGTGTGATAAAGGGAAAAAAACGAGAAAAGTGAATACATTCTCTGTTACATCTTCACACACTATATATAGAGGCTATAGATACTTTTGTATGATGGTGAATAGTAATCCAGTTAGTGAAAAATCTGTTCATAGTTTGAGTGGATTAACGCATAATCTGAGTTTGGCCTGGATCAGTGTCATACACAACAATGTTAGGCTTACAGACAGTGTTTCTTTGAATCAACTGTCTGATTCTGGAACAGTGTGGCTTGTTTCTAGTGACTGATTCTAGAAGAAAGTGGTTTGGTTCTTGAGTCTGGTTCTAACAGTGTGGTTTGGTTCTAGAACAGAGGTTTGGTTCTAGAGTATGATTCTAGAATATGGTGTTTTGATTCTACAGGCTGGGTCTGGAAAATAGTTTTCTGGTTCTAGACTCTGATTCTAGAACACAGTGGTTTGGTTCTTGAGTCTGGTTCTATAACAAATTGGTTTCATCCCACAGTCTTGTTCTAGAATATGGTGTTTCAAGTCTAGAGTGGTTCTGGAACCGATTGGTTTGATTCTCTGCCTTGCCATTCAATGCCCTTTCATACCATCTCTCTTCATCTCTCCCTCTCTGCCCCAGTCTAAGGATGTACAGAACCGTGTGGGTGGTGGATAAGTCAAGATCCCAGCTGGGGTTGATGTTCAAAGGCAGCATCAGAGAGACGCGATCCAGTGTTATCTCAGTTAAGCAAACAATGGCCAAACAACTCCACAGCATCAAAGCACTCTGTCTTATACACCCTTATCCATTTTCTGAGCTTGAAACAAGCTGCTTGTGATGGATAGAGGCATCAAATTCCTTGTTGTTTCCTTTGCTCAGTGACCACACATGTCAAAGACTGAACATGCCACAGTAGAACCCACTCAAACAGACGCTGCATCAAAAATGAATGCATGGTTTGTGCGGGGGCGGGTGTTTGTGTGGATGCACGTGTGTGTGGTGCATGCGTGCATGTGTGGGTTCATGTGTTTGTAAGGATCCTCTTCCTTTAGCAATCTTCTCTTAGACCCACCCCAGGTTCTTATAGTGCTCTGTTCACACAGGCAAGTCTTGATTTTCTGGTTTCATCTTTATTTTAATGGGAATTTCTATCAACCATGCTGAATTATTTTTCTGACTGAGCGCAATCCGTTGGCACAAAACCATTTCATACTGTTAAATCTGTGTTTTTCTATTTCAATTAGATTTTCCTGCAGATCGATAGTGAAGTATACATTTCAAGTAGATGCAAAATGAGATGCAGGCCAGACTGTCTCCCCACCCACGTGTATGGCATCCAACAATACCAATTATACAGTCTTCCAGTTCAAAGCTTCTCATCTGTTTCAGTGTCTCTCTGTTTCATTTGTCTGACTCATACCATGCTCTACAACAGTATAATTTACACTTAGTGAGGCGTGATGGAGTGGTGATGGGCATTGATAGTGTGAGGCTTGACGGAGTAGTGATGGGCATTCATATTGTGAGGCGTGATGGAGTAGTGATGGGTATTGATAGTGTGAGGCGTGATGGAGTAGTGATGGGTATTGATAGTGTGAGGCATGATGGAGAAGTGAAGGGTATTGATAGTGTGAGACGTGATGGAGAAGTGATGGGTATTAAGAGCTTGTGTTTTCTTTCTCCTCTTTCTCCATCTGCTTTGTTTTAAAGATCAAAAGAAGAGATCCTAAATCATAGCCCTGGTTTTACCCTAATACTGTACTCTGCTCTAATCCAATTCATGTGTTTGACCATTTGAATGGTGCGGTGAAGATATTTTCTCTGGTCTTCAGATCATGTGTTGTTCTTGAGGCTGTGTTTGTGTTTCTGCTTTTGTTGTGTTCTTTGTCAAATGTTCTTATCTCTTTCCCCTCGTCCTCTTCCATGTCTTCTGTCGACCCATTACTTTTCTCTCTCTTCGTCTCTCCTTCTCTCTCTCAATCCCTCTCTACTGATCCCTTCTCTCTATATCACCTCTATCTCTTCACCCCTTCTTCTCTCTCATCGCTCTCCATGCCCCTCTATACCTCTCTCCACTATCTCTCTCATGTCTCTCTATCCCTACGTATCACTCTCCACCCTCCCTCTCGCTCATGTATCTCCAAGCAATTTCCTTCTATCTGTCTACTCCTCCTTTCTCGCCAGCCTGGTCTCATGGACTAGACGTGACATAGTAGAGGAAAGTAGGGTAAGTTGAGCCAAAGGGGTAAGTTGAGCCACCCTTGTTACTAGGAAACAATAGGCAAAATGTATAATTTCACCAAATATTTAGAAAGAGGTGATCCTTTCATGGAGTCTGTTAAGGAAGAAACCACATGGAAAAAGTGGTAAGCATATTAGGTTCAAAAAACTGATTTTCACCAAGTCAAACAACTGTATTGTTTTAGAGGTTGTATTGTATCTAAATCAAAGTAGATCATTTTAAGATTATGAGGTCCTAAACCTAGCATGAAAGTGCATCCTTGTAACTGTGTGACTACATACCGTACACAAGTAAAATAAATTGAAGGAGATAGAGTTTACGTTTACTGTGCTTTGTCTGCCCCTGAGTCCAGGTTGCTCTCTCAGGTCTCTCTCCATGTCTTTCAATCCCTACCTCTATCTCTCCATACCCCTCTCTATCTCTCCATACCCGTCTCTCTCAGGTCTCTCTCCATACCCCTCTCATAGCCAGTCCTAATGAGGTGCTGTCCTCCTGGGTCACAACCCTATTTCTCTCCCCCTGGATAAACATCCATTCACAGAGCAGCCTCGGCCTGATCCTTGACCTATCAGAGAGCACATCAAAGCAGAAAGAAGAAGAGAGGGGCGCCCCAGTATGAGAGATGTATCATCATTACAGAGAAAGAAAGGGAGGGAGAGATTGAGAGTCTGTATACAAAGATTCCAAGATGTAGAGAGAGAAGGAGCATGCCTGAACATACTATAGGAGAGAGATTGGAAAGAGAAGGCCAGAGGTGGAGGGAAAGAGAGATTAAAAAAGCAGGAGGAGGCAGAGACAGCTATGGAAAGAGAGAGGTAGAACGAGAGACAGTCACTGTAATAGATCTTGTCAAGTGTGATTAGTTGTCTACTCAAAATAGGTCAAAACTCTTCCCCCTCATGTGTCATCTTTATGTCAACATCATAACTCTCCCTGACACTACCGTCTTGACTTGGGGAAACTGTTCATTTAAAATGGTAGATTAATTCTGTGTTTTTGACTCTGTCTGTAGTCATAACTGAACATGTAGAGGGAGTTCTGTGACTGTGGGATCCAAGTTCTTAGCCCAAAATGTCATTGGGACCTTCCATGTATTGTTCAGACTTGATTAGATGAGCATTTTATTATTGATGGGCCAACTCTTTGATTCCACTCTGCTCTTTGACCACGTCATGAAAGTGAAAAGTATTATGTGATTGAGAGAGAGTGAGCCATGTTTGAATCATAAGGCCAATGCTGTATGAGACAGTACTGTAGGTAGAATAGGCTTGAATGGGACTGAACTCTAGTGACTTTGAAGGCTGCATTATATAAAGAGGAAGTTGTATTATTTATGATATACTTAAATTACCGAATGATTGAGAGTGGTGTAAGAGACCACACATGAACAGAGAGCGGTCAGAGATCGACGACCATTCTCTGTTAGTTAATATAGCCTGTTCAGCGTGTGTAGGCTTAGCGGTTCTCCACCATTGATCTGTCTGAAAGAGATAAGCATACTGCCACACTCTCTCACACACGCATACCTACACACACACACAGTGAGATATAAATATATATATATATATAGAGAGAGAGAGAGAGAGAGAGAGAGAGAGAGAGAGAGAGAGAGAGAGAGAGAGAGAGAGAGAGAGAGAGAGAGAGAGAGAGAGAGAGAGAGAGAGAGAGAGAGAGAGAGAGAGAGAGAGAGAGAGAGAGAGAGAGAGAGAGAGAGAGAGAGAGAGAGAGAGAGAGAGAGAGAGGTGTCATACACTCCTGATTTCTTCTGGATAAAATGTGAATTAGGGTTGGATAAACATAGATAAATTTTGATTTTTTTCACAAGGACTTACAGATGAAGTCAGAAGTTTACATACACCTTAGCCAAACACATTTAAACTCAGTTTTTCGCAATTCCTGACATTTAATCCTAGTAAAACGTCCCTGTCTTAGGTCAGTTAGGATCACCACTATATTTTAAGAATATGAAATGTCAGCATAATAGTAAAGAGAATGATTTATTTCAGCTTTCATTTCTTTCATCACTTTCACCGTGGGTCAGAAGTTAACATACACTCAATTAGTATTTGGTAGCATTGCCTTTAAATTGTTTAACTTGGGTCAAATGTTTCGGGCAGCTTTCCACAAGCTTCCCACAATAAGTTGGGTGAATTTTGGCCCATTCCTCCTGACAGAGCTGGTGTAACTGAGTCAGGTTTGTTGGCCTCCTTGCTCGCACATGCTTTTTCAGTTCTGCCCACAAATTTTCTATAGGATTGAGGTCAGGGCGTTGTGATGGTCACTCAAAAACTTTGACTTTTTTTAAGCCATTTGCCACAACTTTGGAAGTATGTTTGGGGTCATTGTCCATTTGGAATATCCGTTTGCGACCAAGCTTTAACTTCCTGACTGATGTCTTGAGATGTTGCTTCAATATATCCACATCATTTTCCTAACTCATGATGCCATCTGTTTTGTGAAGTGCACCAGTCCCTCCTGCAGCAAAGCACCCCCACAACATGTTGCTGCCACCCCCGTGCTTCACGGTTGGGATGGGGTTCTTCGGCTTGCAAGCCTCTCCCTTTTTCCTCCAAACATAACGATGGTCATTATGGCAAAACAGTTCTATTTTCGTTTAATCAGACTAGAGGACATTTCTCAAAAAAGTATGATCTTTGTCCCAATGCGCAGTTGCAAACCGTAGTCTGGCTTTTTATGGCAGTTTTGGAGCAGAGGCTTCTTCCTTGCTGAGCGGCCTTTCAGGTTATGTTGATATAGGACTTGTTTTACAGTGAATATAGATACTTTTGTACCTGTTTCCTCCAGCATCTTCACAAGGTCCTTTGCTGGTGTCCTGGAATTCATTTGCACTTTTCGAAACCAAAGTACAGTGAGGGAAATAAGTATTTGATCCAATGCTGTCGTACATTTCACTATGGTCCCAGCTGCCGTACATTTAACGATACAAGCATTTCGCTACACCCACAATAACATCTGCTAAACATGTGTATGTGACAAGTACAATTTGATTTGAATTGAATTGAATAGATAATGAAGATCCTAATAAAATACCAAAAATAATGCAGAGGATTTGTTGACGCGTATCACCATGTTTTAGTGTGTTCCAATTTTCCCAAAAAGTGGTTAGAGTCTGTGGATTCTTCAATTACATTGAGCTGATTTCTGAAGTGCTGTTTGTTCTTTTTCTATACTGTATTTCCGTATTGCTTTAGCGATTCACTTTAAGGAAGGCATAGGCTCACATTTTCTGGGTCTGTATGCTTTTGGTTGGATACATTTCTCAATTTCTTTCTTAGGTTATTGTATTCTTCATTAAACCATTTGTCATTGTTTTACATTTTCTTAGGTTGTCTGATTGAAATGTGTAGATTATATAGGGAAGCTGAAAGGTGAAATATACTGTTTAGGCTTTCTACTTCCAAGTTTACACCTTCACTATTACAGTGAAATGTTTTGTCCAGGAAGTTATGTAAAGGAGTTGAATTTGTTGTTGCCTAATTGTTTTTTGGTAGGTGTATGCACTACTGTCCTTCCATCTATAGCATTTCTTAATATTATGCCGTTACATTGGCTTTGATGCATCATGATTGAGTATTTCTCTGTTCAAGTAGACTCTTATTTTGCTGTGATCAGTCAATGGGCTGACTGTGAATGATCTGAGAGACTCTGGGTTAAGATCAGTGATTTAGCAATCTACAGTAATAGGAGACCCTTCAAAGCCTACCATTGACTATGGACTGACCCAGCATGCGACAGAGCTCCAGGAGTTGTGACCTGTATTTGTTGGTGTTTGTGACATAGTTTTGTCTTGGGGGGCATAATTGGGAGGGAATGCTGTCACCTCCAGGTAGGTGTTTGTCCCCCTGTGTGCTGAGAGTGTCAGGTTCTTGTCTAATTCTGGCATTTAGGTCGCCAAAGACTAGTACATGTCCCTGGGCCTGGAAATGGTTCATCTCCCCCTCTAGGATGGAGAATCTGTCATCGTTAAAATATGGTGATTCTAGTGGGGGTATATAGGTAGCACACAATGACATTTTTCTCTGTTGAAATAATTTCCTTATTCATTTCTAGCCAGATGTAAAATGTTCCTGTTTTGATTAATTTAATAGAGTGGGTTAGGTCTGCTCTATACCAAATTAGCATAGCCCCTGAGTCCCTACCCTGTTTCACACCTGGTAGTTTGTGTTCCATAATGTCTAATGTTGTTCTCATGTGTTTTAGGTTTGGACCATTACAGTAGGTGTGAGCACAGCATGTTGAGCATTAGATACTGTAAATAGCTCTTAGGTCACATGATGGGGCTTGCGAAGGTGTACTAGTGGAAGTTGGGCCTGTTGCTCTGCTCACGGCCTGGGCACATGTGCGGCTGTCATGTTGAGGTCCTTGCTGCAGGGGCGGAGGGCATGTAGGGGGCTGAAGGGGCATAGGCCTGATGTGGGGGGTCCTATTTCTGGTGTTGCCAGGGATTGTTGGGGGGGGGTGGGGGCTTTAAGGGGAGCTGACAAGGGGGCAGATAGGAGGGTATGGGGCCATTTGGGTTGGTGGCTCCTGTGTTGCCTGTCCCATTGTGGTGTTGAGGTTGTGGTCTGGATCTGAGGTGGGCTGTTCTGCTGGCCTCTCTGGGAAGTGCCCTGCTCTCCCATTGCGGTGTTGAGCTTGTGGCTCGGGTCTGTTATGTTGCTCTGTTCTGCCTGGAGTGTGTGGACTAGCTCTCTGAGCTCCACCATTTCTCTCTCCAGCTCTGTGAATGTATCTCTCTCAATAATGGAGGAGCAGTGCAGTTGTGGGACCTTGGTCTGTGTACAGTGCTGGGCGGATGGCACTCCTCTTGGGGCTGCTCATCTGCAGGGCAGTATGAGGATGAGGTGTGATCAGACTCACTCAGAATGGGGGAGTCATCACCAAGAGAGAGTTTCTCCTGCTGTGCTCTCTCTTTGATCCCGTAAAAGTCCTGATGACATAAGGATAAGTCCTTACTACATAAGGATCATCTTCACCAGTGCATTCCAGACTTGTACAAGTTGACAGATGTTGTGTCAGTTTCATGGTCCTCAATGTCTAGTATTCCACCCTGGGCCAATACCCTCTCTCTTGACATAGGGGTAGTGTACTCTTATAGCACTGTGACATGCCAGGTGATGGTCTGTTTGGAAAATCAAGTTGCTTACGTTCCCTTCTTTCTAGCAGTCAGCAAATAGTGTTTTTGGATTGGCCTTGAGGAGCTTATTTTTTTACTAATTCTGTGCAGTGTTATTTTAATACCCAACGGGTACTGTACTGTGATGACCTCTGCACAGGGGGAGCAGGGAGCCTCAGAGGCCTCTGCATTTGGGTGGGGGAGGCTGTGAAACTCTGCTGCCATTGTTGAGCTCAAGGGTTACTTCACACTTCAGTGCTAATTGAAGTTGCAGTCGAGTCGGTTCAGTCTTAGCAGCTTGGTAAAATAGGTACCTTATTTACTTAGCTTTATACAGTGCCTTGCGAAAGTATTCGGCCCCCTTGAACTTTTCGACCTTTTGCCACATTTCAGGCTTCAAACATAAAGATATAAAACTGTAATTTTTTGGTGAAGAATCAACAACAAGTGGGACACAATTATGAAGTGGAACAAAATGTATTGGATATTTCAAACTTTTTTAACAAATAAAAAACTGAAAAATTGGCCGTGCAAAATTATTCAGCCCCTTTACTTTCAGTGCAGCAAACTCTCTCCAGAAGTTCAGTCAGGATCTCTGAATGATCCAATTTTGACCTAAATGACTAATGATGATAAATAGAATCCACCTGTGTGTAATCAAGTCTCCGTATGAATGCACCTGCTCTGTGATAGTCTCAGAGGTCCGTTTAAAGTGCAGAGAGCATCATGAAGAACAAGGAACACACCAGGCAGGTCCGAGATACTGTTGTGGAGAAGTTTAAAGCCGGATTTGGATACAAAAATATTTCCCAAGCTTTAAACATCCCAAGGAGCACTGTGCAAGCGATAATATTGAAATGGAAGGAGTATCAGACCACTGCAAATCTACAAAGACCCGGCCGTCCCTCTAAACTTTCAGCTCATACAAGGAGAAGCCTAATCAGAGATGCAGCCAAGAGGCCCATGATCACTCTGGCTGCAGAGATCTACAGCTGAGGTGGGAGACTCTGTCCATAGGACAACAATCAGTCGTATACTGCACAAATCTGGCCTTTATGGAAGAGTGGCAAGAAGAAAGCCATTTCTTAAAGATATCCATAAAAAGTGTCGTTTAAAGTTTGCCACTAGCCACCTGGGAGACACACCAAACATGTGGAAGAAGGTGCTCTGGTCAGATGAAACCAAAATTGAACTTTTTGGCAACAATGCAAAACAATGCCGTTATGTTTGGCGTAAAAGTAACACAGCTCATCACCCTGAACACATTATCCCCACTGTCAAACATGGTGGTGGCAGCATCATGGTTTGGGCCTGCTTTTCTTCAGCAGGGGCAGGGAAGATGGTTAAAATTGATGGGAAGATGGATGGAGCCAAATACAGGACCATTCTGGAAGAAAACCTGATGGAGTCTGCAAAAGACCTGAGACTGGGACGGAGATTTGTCTTCCAACAAGACAATGATCCAAAACATAAAGCAAAATCTACAATGGAATGGTTCACAAATAAACATATCCAGGTGTTAGAACGGCCAAGTCAAAGTCCAGACCTGAATCCAATCGAGAATCTGTGGAAAGAACTAAAAACTGCTGTTCACAAACGCTCTCCATCCAACCTCACTGAGCTCGAGCTGTTTTGCAAGGAGGAATGGGCAAAAATTTCAGTCTCTCGATGTGCAAAACTGATAGAGACATACCCCAAGCGACTTACAGCTGTAATCGCAGCAAAAGGTGGCGCTACAAAGTATTAACTTAAGGGGGCTGAATAATTTTGCACGCCCAATTTTTAAGTTTTTTATTTGTTAAAAAAGTTTGAAATATCCATTAAATTTCGTTCCAATTCATGATTGTGTCCCACTTGTTGTTGATTCTTCACAAAAAATTACAGTTTTATATCTTTATGTTTGAAGCCTGAAATGTGGCAAAAGGTCGAAAAGTTCAAGGGGGCCGAATACTTTCGCAAGGCACTGTATAAGAACATTACTTAGAGGTTATTGTCTTTTACTTTACTGTTTCAGAAGTAGATTCAGACTACACATTACTCACTCAGTATTGGGTTGGATGGTATTTCTAGATTTCTGGTGTGTTTGTTCTGCAGATTTTAGTTTGCTATATGTTTTTCTTGATAGTTGAAAGAAACCATTGTAATTTTGTACAAAATCAAGATTGTAGGTGGTTTGTAATTTTGATTTGTTGTGAAGGTTTTTATGTATACAGTTGAAGTTTACATACACAGGTATGAGTCATTATTAAAACTGGTTTTTCAACCACTCCACAGATGTCTTGTTTAACAAGCTATAGTTTTGGCAAGTCCCACTGGATATCATAAGGTGAATGCACCAATTTGTAAGTCGCTCTGGATAAGGGTGTCTGCTAAATGATGTAAATGTAAGTCGGATAGGACATCTACTTTGTGCATGACACAAGTCATTTTTCTAACAATTGTTTACAGACAAATTATTTCACTTATAATTCATTGTATAACAATTTTAGTTGGTCATAGGTTTACATACACTAAGTTGACTGTGCCTTTAAACAGCTTGAAACATTTCTGAAAATTGTGTCATGGCTTTAGAAGCTTCTGATAGGCTAATTGACATAATTTGAGTCAATTGGAGGTGTACCTGTGGATGTATTTCAAGGCCTACCTTCACACTCAGTGTCTCTTTGCTTGACATCATGGGAAAATAACAAGAAATCAGCCAAGACCTCAGAAAAACAATTGTAGAACTCCACAAGTCTGGTTCATCCTTGGGAGCAATTTCCAAATACCTGAAGGTACCACATTCATATGTACAAACAATAGTACGCAAGTATAAACACCATGGACAACACAGCCATCATACCACTCGGGAAGGAGACGCATCTGTCTCCTAGAGATGAAAGTACAGTGAGGGAAAAAAGTATTTGATCCCCTGCTGATTTTGTACGTTTGCCCACTGACAAAGACATGATCAGTCTATAATTTTAATGGTAGGTTTATTTGAACAGTGAGAGACAGAATAACAACAACAAAAATCCATGTCAAAAATGTTATAAATTGATTTGCATTTTAATGAGGGAAATAAGTATTTGACCCCCTCTCAATCAGAAAGATTTCTGGCTCCCAGGTGTCTTTTATACAGGTAACGAGCTGAGATTAGGAGCACACTCTTAAAGGGAGTGCTCCAAATCTCAGCTTGTTACCTGTATAAAAGACACCTGTTCACAGAAGCAATCAATCAATCAGATTCCAAACTCTCCACCATGGCCAAGACCAAAGAGCTCTCCAAGGATGTCAGGGACAAGATTGTAGACCTACACAAGGCTGAAATGGGCTACAAGACCATCGCCAAGCAGCTTGGTGAGAAGGTGACAACAGTTGGTGCGATTATTCGCAAATGGAAGAAACACAAAAGAACTGTCAACCTCCCTCAGCCTGGGGCTCCATGCAAGATCTCACCTCGTGGAGTTGCAATGATCATGAGAACGGTGAGGAATCAGCCCAGAACTACACGGGAGGATCTTGTCAATGATCTCAAGGTCCTGTGTGGCTCAGTTGATAGAGCATGGTGTTTGCAACGCCTCGGTTGTGGGTTCAATGCCCATGGGGGACCAGTACGGAGAAAATTTTTTATGAAATGTATGTATTCACTACTTTAAGTCGCTCTGGATAAGAGCATCTGCTAAATGACTGTAATGTAAAATGTAAGGCAGCTGGGAGCATAGTCACCAAGAAAACAATTGGTAACACACTATGCCGTGAAGGACTGAAATCCTGCAGCGCTGGCAAGGTCCCCCTGCTCAAGAAAGCACATATACATGCTCGTCTGAAGTTTGCCAATGAACATCTGTATGATTCAGAGGACAACTGGGTCAAAGTGTTGTGGTCAGATGAGACCAAAATGGAGCTCTTTGCAATCAACTCAACGCTGTGTTTCGAGGAGGAGGAATGCTGCCTATGACCCCAAGGACACCATCCCCACCGTCAAACATGGAGGTGGAAGCATTATGCTTTGGGGTGTTTTTCTGCTAAGGGGACAGGACAACTTCACCGCATCAAAGGGACGATGGACGGGGCCATGAACCATCAAATCTTGGGTGAGAACCTCCTTCCCTCAGCCAGGGCATTGAAAATGGGTCGTGGATGGGTATTCCAGCATGTCAATGACCCAAAACACACGGCCAAGGCAACAAAGGAGTGGCTCAAGAAGAAGCACATTAAGGTCCTGAAGTGGCCTAGCCAGTCTCCAGTCCTTAATCCCATAGAAAATCTTCGGAGGGAGCTGAAGGTTCGAGTTGCCAAACGTCAGCCTCGAAACCTTAATGACTTGGAGAAGATCTGCAAAGAGGAGTGGGTCAAAATCCCTCCTGAGATGTGTGCAAACCTGGTGGCCAACTACAAGAAACATCTGACCTCTGTGATTGCCAACAAGGGTTTTGCCACCAGTACTATGTCATGTTTTGCAGAGGGGTCAAATACTTATTTCCCTCATTAAAATGCAAATCATTTTATAACATTTTTGACATGCGTTTTTCTGGATTTTTTTGTTGTTATTCTGTCTCTCACTGTTCAAATAAACCTACCATTAAAATTATAGACTGATCATTTCTTTGTCAGTAGGCAAATGTACATAATCAGCCGGCGTATCAAATACTTTTTTCCCTCACTTTACACCCAGACCACTACAATGCCTAGCTTATAGAAAGCTGGTAGGATCCTCCTCTTTTTAGTTTAGGCCATCACTCTGTATTCATGCGCAATTGCATAACCTGTAGAAATGTTGTTCAACATGAGCTCATGGGCTCTCATTAAGTATTTTGTTATACTTTTGATGACATTTGCATTGATGTCAGAGTGATTAGAGGGACAATAGAGTGCTGAGTACCAGGCAGTTAGCAAGTTTGGTAGGCTACTAATGACCATCAGCAGCATCAGAGCTTGGAGAATCCTAATTATGGTGACTCAGCGGTCACGTGGAATTTGACTGCGTTCATGACTTGTGACCACTGGTGTGGTGGTAATACGGTCACTGCCACAGCCCTGCCCATTGCCCTTTCTGGTTGTGAGGTCTGGGGTCTGCTCACCAACCAAGAATTCACAAAATGGGACAAACACCAAATTGAGTCTCCACATGAAGAGTTCTGCAAAAACATCATTTGTTTACAATGTAAAACACTCAAATGATGCATCCAGAGCAGAATTAGGATGATACCAGCTAATTATCAAAATCCAGAAATGAGACATTAATTTCTACAACCACCTAAAAGGCAGCAATTCCCAAACCTTCCATAATAAAGTCATTACCTACAGAGAGATTAACCTAGAGAAGAGTCCCCTAAGCAACCTGGTCCTGGGGCTCTGTTTAGAAACAGAAACAGACCCCAGGACAGCAATGCAATGAGACCCAACCAAATCATGAGAAAACAACAAGATAATTACTTGACAGATTGGATTTTTTTAACCAAAAATCTGAGCAAAGTGGAATTATATTTGGCCCTAAACAGAGAGTACACAGCAGCATAATACCTGACTCCTGTGACTGATCTAAAATTAAGGAAAACTTTGACTATGTACAGACTCATTGAGCATAGCCTTGCTATTGAGAGAGGCAACCATAGGCAGACCTGCCCCTCAAGAGAAGACAGTTTATGTGCACACTACCCACGAAATGAGGTGGAAACTGAGCTGCACTTCATAACCTCCTGTCAAATGTATGACCATATTAGAGACACAATTTTCCCTCAGATTACACAGACTCACAAAGAATTCAATGTTGATAAAGTCCCATATCTATTAGGTGACATACCACAGTGTGCAATCACAGAAGTAAGATATGTATTTTGTTGCCACAAGAAAAGGGCAACCAGTGAAGAACAAACACCAATTTAAACAACTTTACTTTAAACAACCAATTTTACAGCCCATATTTATTCTTTTGTGCAATTTGCACATTGTTACAACACTGTACATAGCCATAATATGACATTTGAAATGTCTCTATTCCTTTGAAACTGTTGTGTATAATGTGTACTGTTCATTTTTTATTTATTATTTAACTTTTGTTTATTATCTATTTCATTTGCCCTTTGAATTTAATTGAATTCAATGGAAAGGGAGACTCAGTCACAATGCATTGAAAGTATGATAGTTAAGCAGACATATCTAAGAAAATTAATTGTTATGTACATAGCTGATTTAGCTAATCTCTGCTAAAATAGTCTTAGTCGTCAGTTAGAGAACAGGCAAACAAACACAAAGACATTTAGGCTGATTGTGACAGATGCAATGAGAGAGAGAGAGAGAGAGAGAGAGAGAGAGAGAGAGAGAGAGAGAGAGAGAGAGAGAGAGAGAGAGAGAGAGGACTCACTACCTTTTTCTTTAAAAAATCTTCCCTTTACTTGTTATTTTATTCTCTAACAACTCAAAGTTCCACAGCAGCTGTCTGGGTGTAAGTTTATATTCAGACATTCAATTTTAATATTTCTGCATTTTTCATGATCAAAACAGAGGTGAAAAGAAGATGCTGAATAACTTTACGTAGGATCAGAAGTCTATCATATATGATTATATACCTCTGAGACTGTATTGTCAAATGTGATTTAAGGATGACACACAGAAATGTGAGTTTTGCATCACAAAGCCAACCATATTCAAAGTAGATTTTGACATACTGTTCAGCAGAAATCAAGCTGCTTTCGTACCTTGACAAACAAGGCTTTGATAGATGTATTTCAGTAGTTGAAACTTCTTCTATTAAAAGATATTGTAAAGCCCAATTCCTTCAAATAGTTCTCATTAGTTTCTGAAACTATCAACAATCTTCTAACTGTATAGCCTTGTACCAGCCTTAAAAGCTCTCAAGGAAAGTGTCAACCACTTTCCCACTGTCTCTCTCTGACTCACTTTCTTATTTTTGTGCTTTTACCAATTTCCAGGGCTCTCCAGTGGTCAGCGGAGAGCATCAAAGGCCTTTCATGTTTCCTGTTTCCCCATTGGAGTGGCCAGTCGCTCAATAGGTCCATGGTATTCTGCTCTTTCCTCCCAGGCACGGAATGGTGGACAGGCACAATGAAGCCACAATGGCCTCCCACTAGGGCTGCTCTAGTCACTGTGAACTGAATGAGTCACCACTCTGCTCTAATGTTATATCTTCCTCCTGATACTTCTCTGTCGTGGGATACTGACACTGTGAGTCAATCAGAGATGCCACTCTTATACACACACGCGCACACGCACACACTTACACACACACACACACTGACACACAAACACGTGTGTATGGCCCACTCTGAAGCCTTTGGCCTGTTGTCAGCTGCCATAAGCAAGAGAATGTATTATTCATGTTGATTTACAATAGAGGTGTCAAACATACGGCCCGTGAGGGGTCCAATATATATATATATATATACAGTATATATATTTTTTTTATTTAAAAAAAACAATTTGGGTGGGAGGACGAACTCTATACTTTAACATGATTAAAACCAAATTGAAACTGTGTAGAAAATGATAACAGACCTACATTCATACAGTTTCTTGACTGATAAATAAAACCAAAATAAAGGCCAGACAGTCAGGGAGCATTGAATCAAATTTTGACGACAAGGAAATATAACACATTTTCAGTCTGGCACTCCGGATCTCATTTAAGACCGAATGCGGCGCCCAGGGATTTTTTGTTGTTGTTGATACCCCTGGTTACTTATAGTCTCATATCTATTAACCTGCCTGGGCCAGGGGGCAGTATTTTCACGGCCGGATGAAAAACGTACCCAATTTAAACAGGTTACTACTCTGACCCAGAAACTAGAATATGCATGTTATTATTAGATTTGTATAGAAAACACTCTGAAGTTTCTTAAACTGTTTGAATGGTGTCTGTGAGTATAACAGAACTCATATGGCAGGCAAAAACCTGAGAAAAATCCAAGCAGGAAGTGGAAAGTCTGAGAATTGTAGTTCTTCTTTTGATTCTCTATCAAAGCTACAGTGTTTGTGGGGTGACGTTGCACTTCCTAAGGCTTCCATTGGCTGTCTAAAGCCTTCAGAAAGTGAGCATTTGAGCATTTTCCTGTCACTGGGCAGACAATAGGAGCTCAGTTACTGAGTGGTCTGCCTGGCAACAAAGAGATTGGATATGCTCGGTCCCGCCAGCGCGCCCCTATTTCTTTTTTTTCTTGAATGAATATGCTATTGTCCGGTTGGAATATTATCGCAACTTCACGTTAAAAATACCATAAAGATTGATTTTAAACAGCGTTTGACATGCTTCTAAGTACGGTAATGGAACATTTTGACTTTTCGTCTCTCATTCCGCACTCGCGCGTTATGTCTTTGGATAAGTGATCTGTACGCACGAACAAAACGGAGGTATTTGTACATAAATATGGATTATTTCGAACAAAAACATTTCTTGTGGAAGTAGCAGTCCTGGGAGTGCTCGAAGATCAGCAAAGGTAAGAGAATATTTCTAATACTAATTCTGAGTTTAGGTTGCCCCGAACTTGGCGGGTGTCTGAATAGCTCACCGTATGTACTCAGAATATTGAAAAATGTGCTTTCTCCGTAAAGCTATTTTAAAATCTGACAAAGCGGTTGCATCCAGCGGTAGTCTATCTATATTTCTTTAAAAAAAAATTATATATTTTCTCAACGTTTATGATGAGTATTTTTGTAAATTGATGTGCACATTCACCGGACATTTTGGTGGGAATACATTTTCTGAACATCACGCGCCAATGTAAAATGCTGTTTTTGGATATAAATATGAACTTGATTGAACAAAACATACATGTATGGTGTAACATAATGTCCTAGGAGTGTCATCTGATGAAGATCGTCAAAGGTTAGTGCTTCATTTAGCTGTGTTTTGGGTTTTATTGACACATGTCCTTGATTGGAAAATGGCTGTGTGATTATTTTTGTCTATGTACTCTCCTAACATAATCTAATGTTTTGCTTTCGCTGTAAAGCCTTTTTGATATCGGACAATGTGGTTACATCAAGGAGAAGTGTATCTTTAAAATGGTGTAAAATAGTTGTATGTTTGAGAAAGTTGAATTATGACATTCTGTTGTTTTTGAATTTGCCGCCCTGATATTTCACTGGCTGTGTCCCGCGTAGCCCATAGAAGTTAACAGCATTTCCCTCCACAGGGTTGGTTCATGGCTACTTTTGTTAGGGGTGTGTACGGGAGGCGAAGTCAGGTGCAGGAGAGCAGAGTGCTGTAAACAGGCGCACTTTAATTCTGGTACAAAAATGACAGCACATAAGACCAATAACGCGCCAAAAACACGGAACACCACAAAAGTATAGCGCCTAACACTATCCACATAACAATAAACAATTACACACAAAGACATGTAGGGGAACAGAGGACTAAATACATGCAGTGATTCTGGAATGAAAACCAGGTGTGTAATGGAACTAAACAAAACAAATGGATATATGAGAAATTGAGAGGATGACTAGAAAGCCGGTGACGTCGATCGCCGAACGCCGCCCGAACAAGGAGAGGAGCCGACTTCGGTGGAAGTTGTGACAACTTTACTGTTAACTCTCAGTCTTGATATTGTAAGGACAGATGCCAGGGACAAGAAGCAGGTACAGGGAGTGAACATTTAATGAATAATGGACATGAAACAGAACAGGAACAGAATAAGGACAGTGTCTGGACAGGAGAAACAGAAACGACAACAGTGCTGATACAGGGAACACACAGGGAAGCAGACAGATATAGGGAAGGCAATTTACCAATTAAAGGAGTCCAGGTGAGTCCAAAGATGCGCTGCCTCCCTCACTAACCATTCACTGAAACACTGAAATATAACTTTTCCAACTTCCACTTTAGAAATTATAATTGATGTAAACTACAGTGGTTCAATGTTTCCAGGAATAGGCTCAAACTTAGTTTATTCAGCTAGATAACTTGTTACAGTATTCTTCCGTGAAACCCACCCAGTGCACCGTGTCCTATGACGCCGTAGCTAACTAGCATGCTAGCATCCAATAACACACGGTTAGCACCAATACTTGGTTACAACAAACTACCAATGGATCATTTGTTTCCATGTATAGTTCCTTTCATAACGCAGAAGTAATTAAACATTGGCTAGCTAACACAAAGTCAGTCCTGCTAGCTACGCAAGTGGACTACACAACTCTTAAGTTCAGAAAGTTAAGCTTACGTTGCAAAAATCTTATTGACTAAAAATGATACAGTTTTGCTAGCTGGTAGATTTGGCTAGCTAGCAGTGGCTGTGTTTACCTTTATCTTTTATCTTTGATACAGAGACAACTGTGTAGCTATGTAGCTAGCTAACATTACACTAATCAAAACGTTCCGTTGTAATGTATTTAGTTTCTACAGTACTGCTAGTTGGTAAAGTTGGCTAGCTAGCAGTGGCTGTGGTGTTGTGGTGTTGACGCCGTTTGGAAAACGGAGCGAACGAACGAACGAATACAACTGGCTAGCTAACCTTGTTAGTTTCTCAAAGTTAGTTTCTCAAAGCTACACCTACACCTTTAGCTACACCTTTATCCTTGATGCAAAGACAACTATGTAGCTAGCTAGCTAACATTAACTGCTTAACACAGAATAGCTGCATGTGCGCATTCTCTCAGAAATCCCTTGGAGAAAATATCCTTTCTATTTTATTTAGACAGGTTCAATTGTATTCTTCATACAATAAAATAATATAAAATAATGCCACATAAATCTAATGTCTGCTAAATTAACTGCACAGACCACAGCCATATGGCATAGCCACATCAGGGCCTAACATAAGGACAACCCACAGCCAAATCAGGGCCTAACATAAGGACAACTCAGAATATGCTATTCTGTACTTCTTAAATGGCGTAGACTATATTAAATGTATTTATTAGACTTTTTAAAATGTAGATATTCCAATGGTCTGCATCAGTGGTTTGAAAGCTATGAGTGGAAGCCAGGATATGCAAAATGTGTTTATGTTAGTTAATTGTAAATTACCGTGAGACCGGCAGTTATTTGCATGACAAAATGTCATGACCGCCACAAAATGTCATGACAGCATTCAGCTCTTTAATGATAGGAATAACAGCAGTGATCTTGAGTGGAGAGTTCGATGCCAGAGGTGAGGGAAGAGTTGATTATGCCAGTGAGGAGGGGAGAGATGGAAGGCAGGCTTTGACAAGGCTGGTGGGCAGTGGGTCAAGTTAGCAGGTGGATGATTTGGATTTGCAGATGAACTCAGTGATGAAGTTCTCAGTAGCGAGGGTAAAGTCAGAGAGGCAGGTGGTGTAGGCTGGGCCTTCCAAGGTGTTCATCCAGGATAGGTTGTCAGCAGGAGTACTCGGCATTGGAAGTAGATATTGCTGGATGTTGTTGATTTTGGAGTGAAAGAAGTTCAGGAACTTGTTCGTGGGAGGGGTCTGGAGGGAAGTTGTCAGTAAGTTGAAGTAGGCGGTTCACCGTGGAGAAGAGGAGTTAAGAGTTGTTTTTACCAGAGATGATGTCAGAGTAGTAGGATGATCTGGCAGCTAAGAAGGTGTTATTGTATTTCAACAGGTGTATCAATATATGCTTGAGAATGAACTACCTGACCAGTCCTCTTGCAGAGACACTCGAGACACCGTCCACCAGGGAGCAGTGTGGGTGGAGGAGACGGAGCGGATTTTGAGGGGAGCGAGGATATCCAGGGAGAAGGAAAGGCAGTCATTGCATTGAGTGATGAGGTCAGGGGAGACTGGGAGTCAGGACTGGGGTATGTATTAATCAGGATGAGGTCAAGGTGGACTGGGAGTCAGGACTGGGGTCTGTATTAATCAGGATGAGGTCAGGGGGGACTGGGAGTCAGGACTGGGGTATGTATTAATCAGGATGAGGTCAGGGGGACTGGAAGTCAGGACTGGGGTATGTATTCATCAGGATGAGGTCAAGGGGGACTGGGAGTCAGGACTGGGGTATGTATTAATCAGGCTCATGAGGTCAGATCGGTTTATGTTTTTTATGTTTTTTAACTTTCTATAGGAAATGGTGTGTTGGACATATTGCTTGGAAAGGTGGGCAGAGACTTCAAACATAACAACACTATGATCAGAGATGGGGAGCTCAACGTCAGTTACATTGCAGGCAAGAATACCAGTGGACTGGACTACATCAAAAATGTGACCATTGTTGTGGGTGGGTGTCACGTGTGCTCCCTCTCCGGCCTCTAGGTCACCATGCTGCTCGTTATGGCGCACACCTGTCACCATCGTTACGTGCATCAGCGCATTATGACACTCACCTGGACTCCATCACCTCCTTGATTACCTGCCCTATATATGTCACTCCCTTTATGTCTGTGCATTGTTCGTGTTTCTGGTTTTGTATTATGTTTTCATTTATTTATTAAATGATTCCCTCCCTGAACTTGCTTCCCAACTCCCAGCGCTCTCGTTACAGTGGGGAAAGTCATATTTTGAGTGAAATCAAGACCATCGAGTAATGACAAGTCAACAGCAAAATATCCATCAATGTGGATATTAAAATCACCAAAAAGCAGTACATTGGGAGACAAGACAGACAGAAGTCATTAATGAGGACAGTTCAGATACAAACAGATCAGATGGTGTTGGTGGTCTATAGATGGTTAGTATTATCAGTGGTTGAGAGCCAGGGAGTTTGACAGCCAGACATTTATTTTTTTATTTTTTTATTTCACCTTTATTTAACCAGGTAGGCCAGTTGAGAACAAGTTCTTATTTACAACTGCGACCTGGCCAAAATAGAGCAAAGCAGTGCAACACAAACAAACGTACAGTCAATAACACAATAACATTCAAACGAAGAGCGCTGGTTTACACTGACAGGTTTGACTTTGAGATTTACATGTTCCAGTACAGCAACACCACCCCCTCGCCCAGTAGAGCGAGGCTGACTGATGTACGAGTCACTTAGTAGGTACCACCGATGTGCCAACTTCTCTCTGTATTGTTAGAACGGTTTGGGCTACACACTAATGTGACCCCTCTATGGAAAGATGAGACTGTCACGAACACGATGTTCTCTGTTTTCCTCTACGACCCCCACAAGTGTCATGGAACTCGTCTGAAGGTAACCCAGTACCGGGCCAAAAAATGAATTTAAGTGAATAGGGCATTTCCACGTCAAAGGTATATGGGCCGTTCCATGGTAACAAAGATCTTTCCTATAGTATGTCTCTCAGATATAGGAGAGACACCAAAACACATGACTATCTCTTTTTCCATGTATAAATCTGTTATTCAAAGCAGTTCTATGGGCTAATAGCAGTAAGGCCAAATGTTTCATCAAATAGTTTTTAAATATATATATTTTTTGAGACCTACAGGGGTCCTAAAATTCAACACCAATCAGCTAAATGATGACTATCTTAAAACAATGACATATGTTAGCTTAGTAGAAACACAACCCGGGCCTTTAGACTCTAGGGGGTTAAGTTTAAAAGGCAATTCCACCACTTTTGAACGTCATTTTCATTCAGCATAACACCAGTCTCTACATAGTTTTGCAGGAAAAAAAACAAAGTAAAAATTCTACCCAATGACATGGCGAGCAATAAAATACCCTCCCTCTAGCTAGAAGCTTGTTGCAGGTTTTACGAAAGCATTTTTTAGGATACCTGATATTTTTCAATGCAGATCCTCGTTTTCACGTGTAGATACTGGTATGGTGCTGGAGATAATGAGTACGAGGTTAAAAAGTGGCGGAATTGCGCTTTAAAAGTGGACAGGCATAAGTTGTTACCTTGGTAACCGGGCAAAGCACACTGTGGTCAACACCATGGCAAGAGTGGTGAGAGACATTGCATTGGTTTGCAGACCAGAAAGAATGGATAGCAATCAGAGATACTGAGAAACAGTGGGCGCATGTGGAGAGAAAGCCGAAGCAGAGAAGGTAAGAGTAAGACAGAGAGAGAGAGAGAGAGACAGACCTGGCTCTCAAGAGAAGACAGGCTATGTGCACACTGCCCACAAAATGAGGTGGATACTGACCTACTGCCAAATGTATGACCATATTCGAGACACATATTTCCATCAGATTACACAGATCCACAAACCCAATTTTGATTTACTCCAATATCTACTGGGTGAAATACCACAGTGTGCCATCACAGCAGCAAGATTTGTGACCTGTTGCCACCAGAAAAGGGCAACTAGTGAAGAACAAACACCATTGTAAATACAACCCATATTTATGTTTATTTTTTATTTTGTACTATAACTATTTGCACATCGTTAAAAAACTGTATATAGACATAATTTGATTTTTTTATTTTTTTATTCTTTTGGAACTTCTGTGAGTGTAATGTTTACTGTTATTTTTTATTGTTTATTTCAATTGTATTTATTATCTACTTCAATAAAGCCGTAAAATTGAAATTTGAGAGAGGGAGAGAGAGAGTGTGCGGAAGTGTATGGTTGTCAGTGTAATGTGTTTAGTGTCAAACTGTAACAGGGAAGACCCACCTCAAAGACTATCCATTAATTAAACTGTCCTCCCCAGGCTAGTGTGTGTGTGCATGCGTAGATCGGTGCATATAAGTGTGAGAGCAAAGTCACAGTACTCAACAAATGGTAGATTTAGGAATCAAGCTAGTTATGCTCCAAACACAAAACACATTTTCAAGCCTC
The DNA here is from genome assembly GCF_901001165.1 of Salmo trutta. Taxonomy (NCBI): domain Eukaryota; kingdom Metazoa; phylum Chordata; class Actinopteri; order Salmoniformes; family Salmonidae; genus Salmo; species Salmo trutta. The sequence continues at coordinate 27,127,635 of NC_042990.1, forward strand.
ATATGCCAGATGTTACTATAATATCAGTGTATTTTTGATTGTGTTATAAAATCGGTTCCATTCAGTGTTGTATTCTCTGTGTTGTCTGTTGATTGTACTAACTGAAAGTGCTGGAGGTAAAGAGCTTTAAAGCCTCCCTTGTTAAAACTAACATCTGCTGCTCTGATTTCTGGGAAATGAGACCTTGACTAGAACGCCCGGGGAATCTCCCACCAGAAGCATAGGTGTGTATATGTGTGTGTATACAGTATGTCTGGGTGTGTGTTCTGGTTCCGCTCACCTGTGGGGGGAGGGTAGTGATGGAGATGAGAATCGGAGAGAGAGGAGTGAAGACGGAGAGAGAGAAAGAGAGATGGAGAGAAAGAGACAGGGTAACAAAGAGAGGGAGGGAGAGAGAGAGAGAGAGAGAGAGAGAGAGAGAGAGAGAGAGAGAGAGAGATGGGGGACAAAGAGAGGGAGAGGGAGAGAGAGATAGCAGAAATGAGAATTCAAAGGAGAACAAAATAAAAATACACTTTCAAGGTGCATTTTTAAAAGGTCATATTTAACACTCACACATGCTCATTCAAACATGCACACACACGCCAGAGATACAGGCCATTGCTGCTTCGACAGACCCCCACATCTCTGATTGTGGAATGAAAATTTAATTAGGCTGTCGTTAATTAGAAGGCCAGGCAGTGGGTGGTGCACAAGAGGAGGAACCAGCTAATGTTAATTGGAGTCCTCCACAGGAGAATGAACCGAAAGGCCACTTCATACACACGCACGCACGCACACATGCAAATGTCGCAAACACACACACGCACACACACACATATAGTAGGCACACACTCATACATATAAACAGTATAAAATGAAGAGATAATTAAGATATTATGTTAGAATCAAATTAAGTTGTGTGATACTCCAATACACAAAAACAATCAAATTAAAGGATGATATTTCTCTCTTCTGAAGACAATCCTCTAGCTATTTCTTCTGATATTCAAATATATTCATTTATATCTCAATAATGCAAATGCTGTCCATAGGCAATGTAATTTATTCATTAAAACATCTCAGTAACTTGACATGTGCTACACTCTTAGAAAGAAAGGTGCTATCGAGAACCAGAAGGGTTCTTCGGCTGTTCCCATAAGAGAACCCTTTGAAGAACCCTTTTCGGTTCCAGGTAGATCCCGTTTCGGTTTCATGTAGGATCCTTTCCACAGAGGGTTCTACATGTAACCAAAAAGGGTTCTAAGTGGAACCAAAAAGGGTTCTCTCTGGTACCAAAAACGGTTATCCTATGGGGACAGCCGAAGAACCATTTTGGAATCCTTATACAGGATTTGCACAGTTAATTGCATAATGCATAATTGATTAAACCCAATGAATGAGTCAATTAAACCTATGCTGCCTAGAATGTATTGCAAATAGTTAGGTGAAGAGTTATACTCGTAATACCTTTGAAGTGGGATTTTACGCATCCCAGGAGTAGATTCCATTTATTTATTTTGTTTTCACCAGGGTTTCAAAAAAAAACTTTCAAAAAAAGATAGTTTCAGTGAAATGTACAATATCAATGACAGTAGTATGGCGCCACTGGAGCAAATTAGGGTTAACCCCTTACACTCTTGGGAGTTGGACTATATTGATAGGACTACATTGAAATGTTTCTTACAGAATAAGTATTAAAAGCATTTACACTGCCATCATAGCATTTGAAAGGCACGAGTTATGGGTAAATTATTAGACCAAAGATGAGGTCAAAATTGCTCACCTGACAGAAAACTGAATACAAACATTACACTGTTGATTTCATGTGCATTTTACATTTGCTGTACATTTCATCGCGTTTGTTGATACAAAATCTAAAAGTGCTCTGGACACATTTATTAATATGATAAGAATGTTCCTGGAAAATGTGGAGTACTGTCACGGTTGTCGTACTGTAGAGAAGACCAAGGTGCAGCGGATTGTGTGCTCAACATCATAATTTATTAAATAATGAGAACACGGAAAAACAAGAAAATAACGAAGGACAAACCGACAGTTCTACAGGCTATATAGATACTTACAGCAGTGCAAAATAAAACAACCCACAACCCCAAGAGAAAAACACACACCTAATATATGACTCCCAATCAGGAACAACGATATCAAGCTGTTCCTGATCAGGAGTCACACAGACTAACACAGAAACAGAACAACTAGAAACTACATACAACACACAACTTCTGCCACGTCCTGACCAAATACTAAACAACTACTCCCTCTGCTGGTCAGGACGTGACAGTACTCCCCCCCCCCCAAAGGTGCAGACCCCGGAATGCACCTTAAAAGAAAACACCAAAAAAATTCCCCCAATACTACAAAAAATAAAAAATAAAATACCCCCTAAACAAAAAGGGGAGGGACGGGAGGGTGGCTGTCGTCAACGACGGCACCTGTGCTACACCCCCCCTCCCCAACCCACCTATATTGGAGACGGCTCAGGTGCGGGACGTGGACCCCGCTCCACCCTCGGCGTCGCCCACTTAGGTGGCGCCCCTGGCCGCGTCGGAGGACTGGTGGGCGACCCTGACTGCGCCCGGCTGGCGAGCGATTCCTGCTGCGCCCAGCTGGGGGTCAACCCTGCCTGCGCCTGGCTGGCGGGCGTCCCTGGCTGCGCCCGGCTGGCGGGCGACTTTTGCTGCGCTCGCCTGGCTGATGACCCTGGCGGCTCCGGCCTGGCTGATGACCCTGGCGGCTCCAGACTGGCGGGTGGCTCTGGCTGCTCCAGACTGGCGGACGGCTCTGGCGGCTCCAGACTGGCGGGCGGCTCTGGCGGCTCCAGACTGGCGGGCGGCTCTGGCGGCTCCAGACTGGCGAGGCTGGGCTGATGTACTAGAAGCCTGATGCGGGGGGCTGGTACTGGACGTGCCAGCCTGGAGACACGCACCTCAAGGCTAGTGTGTGTAGCGGGAAACACTGGACCGTAGAGGCGCACTGGCGGTCTCAAGCGCAGGACTGGCATCACCCCTACTGGCTGGATGTCCACTTTCCCCTGGAACATGCGGGGCGCTGGTACTGCGCGTACTGGCCTGAAAATACCCGGCCTCGCCATAGCACCCATCACCCCAAGGCACGGGACCTGTCCAGTATGTCTCTGCCCAAAAAGGGTACGGGGAGCTGGCCTGGGGCTCCATCCACGCCCAGCCAAACTACCCTTGTGCCCCCCCCAAAAAAATTATTGGGGCTGCCTCTCGGGCTCACTTACCAGCCGTGTTCCCCGGTCCTCACCAGATTTCCTCCGCTGCTTGGTCCTTTTAAGGTGGGTTGTTCTGTCACGGTTGTCGTACTGTAGAGAAGACCAAGGCGCAGCGGATTGTGTGCTCAACATCATAATTTATTAAATAATGAGAACACGGAAAAACAAGAAAATAACGAAGGACAAACCGACAGTTCTACAGGCTATATAGATACTTACAGCAGTGCAAAATAAAACAACCCACAACCCCAAGAGAAAAACACACACCTAATATATGACTCCCAATCAGGAACAACGATATCCAGCTGTTCCTGATCGGGAGTCACACAGACTAACACAGAAACAGAACAACTAGAAACTACATACAACACACAACTTCTGCCACGTCCTGACCATATACTAAACAACTACTCCCTCTGCTGGTCAGGACGTGACAGCTACGTGCAACAAACAGTGCATTCGGAAAGTACTCAGACCCATTGACTTTTTCCACTTTTTGTTACATGACAGCTTTATTATAAAATTGATTAAGTACACGTTTTCTTCATCAATCTACACACAATACCCCATAATGACAAAGGGAAAACAGGTTTTTAAACATTTTTTCAAATGTATTCAAAATAAACAGAAATAGCTTATTTACATAAGTATTCAGACCCTTTGCTACGAGACTCGAAATTGAGTTTAGGTGCATCCTGTTTCCATTGATCATCCTTGAGATGTTTTTACAACTTGATTGGAGTCTATGGTAAATTCAATTGATTGGACATGATTTGGAAAGGCACACACGTGTCTATATAAGGTCCCACAGTTGACAGTGTATGAGTCCATGAGGTTGAAGGAAATGTCCGTAGAGCTCTGAGACAGGATTGTGTAGAGGCACAGATCTGGGGAAGGGTATCAAAAATGTCTGCAGCATTGAAAGTCCCCAAGAACACAGTAGCCTCCATCAATCTCAAATGGAAGAAGTTTGGAAACATCAAGACTCAACTTAGAGCTGGCCACCCAGCCATCCTGAGCAATCGGGAGAGAAGGGCCTTGGTCAGGGAGGTGACCAAGAACCCGATGGTCACTCTGACAGCTGCAGCGTTTCTCTGTGGAGATCTCTGCAGCACTCCACCAATCAGGCCTTTATGGTAGAGTGGCCAGACGGAAGCTACTTCTCAGAAAAAGGCACATGACAGCCCACTTGGAGTTTGCCAAAAGGCACCTAAAGGACTCTCAGACCATGAGAAACAAGATTCTCTCATCTGATGAAACCAAGATTGAACTATTTGGCCTGAATGCCAAGCGTCAAGTCTGGAGAGAATAAGGCACCGCTCATCAGCTGGCCAATACCATCCCTACGGTGAAGCATGGTGGTGGCAGCATCATGCTGTGGGGATGTTTTTCAGTGACAGGGACTGGGAGACTAGTCAAGATAGAGTGAAAGATTAACAGAGTAAAGTACAGAGAGATCCTTGATGAAAACCTGTTCCAGAGTGCTCAGGATATCATACTAGGGCGAAGGCTCACCTTCCAACAGGACAACAACTCTAAGCACACAACCAAGACAATGCATGAGTGGCTTCGGGACAAGCCTCTGAATGTCCTTAAGTGGCCCAGCCAGAGCCCGGACTTGAACCTGATCAATCATCTCCGGAGAGACCTGAAAATAGCTGTGCTGCGACTCTCCCTATCAAACCTGACAGAGCTTGAGAGGATCTGCAGAGAAGAATTGGAGAAACTCTCCAAATACAGGTGTGCCAAGCTTGCAGCGTCATACCCCAAAATACTCTAAGCTGTAATCGAGTAAAGGGTCTGAATACTTACAGTATGTAAATGTGATAATTCACTTTTTTTTTTACATTTGCTAAAATTTCTAAACCTGTTTTTGCTTTGTCATTATTGGTTATTGTGTGTAGATTGATGAGAAAAAAACGAAAGCAATTCAATCCATTTCAGAATAAGGCTGTAACGTAACAAAAGGTGGAAAAATTCAAGGGCTCTGAGTACTTTCAGAATGCACTATAAGACAAAAAATGAAAAGGGTTTGAGTGAGTGGACAAACTGGTGTTTCCAAGTGACCACACACCTCTCCAAAGTGTTCATAGTTCCGAAGTCATTTCAATGCACTTTCATGACTCAAGGAATAGTCTTCAACTTTAAGGTGCTTTTTTGAGCTCTCCTGTGCCATTGAGGAAGTAGAGCGAGAACACTTGTAGTTGTTTTGTTAGAACACAGCCCTGCATCCCCGCCTCTACACAATTACTGTTTTAGTTTAAGCAATCCACAAACTGTCCATTATAAATCGCAATCTTGGTCAGGTGGGCATAATTTCAAAGCTTGTTCTATCGCCAATCTGACCGCCTAATTATAAAATATGATCTTACAGTGTGAAGCTTTCACACGGTAATTCAGAGAAGTAAACCATAATTTTGGTGCTTATAGAATGAAGCCAAGAATGCATTCAGATGGGTGAGCCGCAGCTCATTTTCTTCACAATACAACAAACAGGCTCATTCTGTTCAGGTCAACCCAGGGTATAACGTCATGTCATCTGGTGACTGTACATCAAACATAGTGATCAGAAACACTGACGCTGTTTATTACATGAGTTGTATAACATGGAAATGTGAAGTGCACATTTGGACACAAGGGTGTTTGCTTGTAATCTTCAACGTCCCATCTTTCAAAATACATAGTCATTTCAGCATTTCCTTCACTTACACAACAAAACATTTTAAAACATTGCCCAATTAGCAGGAGGGATGGGGGAAACTTCACGCGCAGTGCTCAAGTTCAGAGCGTCTGTCAGTCAAAAACCCTACTCTGATGTCATGTAGAGCATGTTACTGTACAGCCACTGCATTCCAGTTTAGGTGTTTATCAGTGTCCAAATCTGCAATTTTCAACCCATATACGGGTACGAGTGTAAAGGGCCATGTGCCTTGCTCAAGGGCACATCGGAAGATTTTCACCTTGTTGGCTCAGGTATCGAAACAGTAACCTTTCTGTTACTGGCCCAATACTCTAACCACTAGGCTATCTGCTGCCTTATAAGCTTATAATATACTTGTCCAATATTACTGTACCTACTATACATGGCATAAAGTCTACATTCTAAAAGTTGGTTTCTTTTCTGGTATTTGTGTCATGTGTACCACTGTCTCTGTCCATGGTGCTGATTTCATGTTAGATCCCCTGCATTGTGTGTTAGTGTCTCTGTCCATGGTGCTGATAATGGTTGCTCTATGGCTTTATGGCACATGGGAGACTAAAAATGCTAGAACACATGACATCATACAGTCCAATGTAAGGAGTTAGGGACCAACATGGAACCAGGCCAAATGTTTCCCAGGAAATAACCGACTTGGTGTCCTTCAGAACACTTCCAGAAGGGTTAAATCCCCTAGGCTACAATTTCCAGGGTCTAGGAACCAACATGAAACTTGTATAAACACCAAGCTATAATGGCCAGGGTCTTGGAACCAACATGGAATTTGTATAAACACCAAGCTATGAAGGCCAGGGTCTAGGAACCAACATGGAATTTGTATAAACACCAAGCTATGAAGGCTAGGGTCTAGGGACCAACATGGAATTTGTATAAACACCAAGCTATGAAGGCCAGGGTCTAGGGACCAACATGGAACCCTTCTAGAATATCCCAAATGACCCTATATAGTGCACTACTTTTCACCAGGGCCCTGGAATAGGGTGCCATTTGGGATGCAGACATTGCTCATGGGATAACTGGTCCTTGTCTGGTTGGTATGGAGAGGCTACTGCAGTGTTTGCTCTGTTAACCTTCTCTCTATCTGACTGCAGCATCTGTTCAAGCCCAGAGAGAGAGAGAGAGTGTGTGTGTGTGTGTGTGTGTGTGTGTGTGTGTGTGTGTGTGTGTGTGTGTGTGTGTGTGTGTGTGTGTGTGTGTGTGTGTGTGTGTGTGTGTGTTGAAGCCTAGAGCTATGTTACAGTATTTCCCTGCTCACTCCACCAGTGCCTGTTTTAATTAGAAGCGCCAGGAGAAAGAGATGACTTACCTGCCAGCTACCATAAACATATTCACCACAGTTCAAAGATGCAGTCAGTCATATCAGAAGTTAGCAGATTCACTGCTTACGAACAACAGCTAGAAAATCGAATAAAACAACATGTTTTGAAGTTCACTTTACTTGCTTTGTCTAACAATGTTATAGTGAATATAGCAAATACATTTTGTGGGTCAGAGTGCGATATTTATTTAGTTTAATCGCAAAAACATTTGTTAGCACGTTTCTTACACTGGCTTTAGCCACGGAGGGAGCAGGCCTACCAAGGCAAGCGCAGAGGGGTTGCCTAGCAACACGGGCCTCGGAGGAATACAACATTTGCAGAGCACAACAAATTAACATGATTTGTAAATCTGTTCGGACTGAACATCTAGCACGACAGCTAAAAACAGCTAAAATGGCTTTGAAATAAATACTATTTCAGCTTAAAGGGAGAACTATACAACAAAATAGCTACATTATGACATTCACTAATCTTCAGCTATTTACATATAATAGAAATGTGGCTATATTTGTGGACAAAATGCTGACTTACTCAACCTTTAATTATATTAACCTCCTGTCTAAACTGCCAACTTGAACTGGTAATAGGGCAGGAAGAGTGTGTGTAGCAGAGTTTGAGAAGGAGGGTTGGATGGAAAAGCACATCTTAACACAGATATACAGTGAGGGAAAAAAGTATTTGATCCCCTGCTGATTCTGTACGTTTGCCCACTTACAAAGAAATTATCAGTCTATAATTTTAATGGTAGGTTTATTTGAACAGTGAGAGACAGAATAACAACAAAAAAATCCAGATAAATGCATTTCAAAAATGTTATAAATTGATTTGCATTTTTTAATAAGGGAAATAAGTAATTGACCCCTCTGCAAAACATGACTTAGTACTTGGTGGCAAAACCCTTGTTGGCAATCACAGAGGTCAGACGTTTCTTGTAGTTGGCCACCAGGTTTGCACACATCTCAGGAGGGATTTTGTCCCACTCCTCTTTGCAGATCTTCTCCAAGTCATTAAGGTTTCAAGGCTGACGTTTGGCAAGTCGAACCTTCAGCTCCCTCCACAGATTTTCTATGGGATTAAGGTCTGGAGACTGGCTAGCCCACTCCAGGACCTTAATGTGCTTCTTGTTGAGCAACTCCTTTGTTGCCTTGGCCGTGTGTTTTGGGTCATTGTCATGCTGGAATACCCATCCACAAACCATTTTCAATGCCCTGGCTGAGGGAAGGAGGTTCTCACCCAGGATTTGATGGTACATGGCCCCGTCCATCGTCCCTTTGATGCGGTGAAGTTGTCCTGTCCCCTTAGCAGAAAAACATCCCCAAAGCATAATGTTTCCACCTCCATGTTTGACGGTGGGAACGATGTTCTTGGGGTCATAGGCAGCATTCCTCCTCCTCCAAACATGGCGAGTTGAGTTGATGCCAAAGAGCTCCATTTTGGTCTCATCTGACCACAACACTTTCACCCAGTTGTCCTCTGAATCATACAGATGTTCATTGGCAAACTTCAGATGGGCATGTATATGTGCTTTCTTGAGCAGCGGGACCATGCCGGCGCTGCAAGACTTCAGTCCTTCACGGCGTAGTGTGTTACCAACTGTTTTCTTGGTGACTATGGTCCCAGCTGCCTTGAGATCATTGACAAGATCCTCCCGTGTAGTTCTGGGCTGATTCCTCACCATTCTCATGATCATTGCAACTCCACGAGGTGAGATCTTGCATGGAGCCCCAGGCCGAGGGAGATTGACAGTTCTTTTGTGTTTCTTCCATTTGCGAATAATCGCACCAACTGTTGTCACCTTCTCACCAAGCTGCTTGGCGATGGTCTTGTAGCCAATTCCAGCCTTGTGTAGGTCTACAATCTTGTCCCTGACATCCTTGGAGAGCTCTTTGGTCTTGGCCATGGTGGAGAGTTTGGAATCTGATTGATTGATTGCTTCTGTGGACAGGTGTCTTTTATACAGGTAACAAGCTGAGATTAGGAGCACTCCCTTTAAGAGTGTGCTCCTAATCTCAGCTTGTTACCTGTATAAAAGACACCTGGGAGCCAGAAATCTTTCTGATTGAGAGGGGGTCAAGTACTTATTTCACTCATTAAAATGCAAATCAATTCATAACATTTTTGAGATGCGTTTTTCTGGATTTTTGTTATTGTTATTCTGTCTCTCACTGTTCAAATAAACCTACCATTAAAATGATAGACTGATCATGTCTTTGTCAGTGGGCAAACGTACAAAATCAGCAGGGGATTCTTTTTTCCCTCACTGTATGGTGAGATATATCTCATCTGTGATTCTTGTGCTGTATACATATACATAGGATTGAACAGTTATGGATAGAAAACAGCTCTGAGCTAACCAACCAGGACCAAGAAAACAACTGTATCTGTAAAACTCTTGCTGTGTATATACATGTATACATATTCCATAAACTATACATGAACTGCATAACTTGCATGCCATCACACTCATGAAAATATGTTAAAGGCCCAGTGCAGTCAACAATTTGGGTTTTAAATATATTTCCACAAGATTAGTTGGAATAATGCTGTGAAATTGTGAAAAGGATAATACTGCCCTTTTAGTGTAAAAGCAGTTTGAAAAGACAGCCTGAAATGTCAGCCTATTTTGGTGGGATGGAGTTTTGGCCTGCCTGGTGACATCAGTTAATAGTCCAATAAGAAAGAGAACCTGGCTACATTGAAATTATTTGATATTGAGATCAAAATGGCTTCATTGGACCTTTAAAATATGCACACACTGAACTACAGTACGTGCATATGTACAAACTATTCACTGATTCAAAGGATTCACCTGTTGACAATGGTACACATGGACACTTGAAATCACACACACACAAACACGCACACACACGCACACAATTGCACACAGATGGATAGATGAAAGCCCATGTAAAGTAATCAGCTAGATACAGACCAACTGTTCAATAGCTACCCTGACCAGGCGATTGAGCAACAGTGTTCATTGGCAGGTGATCAGAGATCTACTTGGGAATGACTTTACTCATTTGCATCTGACTAAGGCTCTAACGTGATGAGTTTAAAGGATTATGCCAACAAAAACAATACAGTATTTTTTTCCTCCTGCTGACATTTCCGTCTATTATGTTACTCTGCCCCTGTGGGTGATGCCATCTGATCATCATCAATTAAATGTTTTTGTCTGAGCCAATTACATTCATGAAGAATGACAGACAGTTCTGAGAGGCTGGCTGTGTGCCAAGCACCAGAGAATATATCAAGGTAACCCTTGTGTACTAACATACATACTCTATACACATGTGTATGAACACAAAGACACACACACAATGACAAACGCATATTAGAAGAACTGCGGTTATCACCAGCAACAGTGACTCACACATATTTATACAAGAAATAGACAAATTCAGAGTGATTTGATGACACACACACTACCTGTCTTCCGCTCTCTCTATCACTCACTCACTCACTCACTCACTCACTCACTCACTCACTCACTCACTCACTCACTCACTCACTCACTCACTCACTCAATCACTCTCACACTCACTGTCACGCCCTGGCCATAGAGAGGGTTTTATTCTATATTTTGGTTAGGCCAGGGTGTGACTAGGGTGAGCAATCTATGTTCATTTTTCTATGTTTTTTATTTTCTATGTTTTGGGTATGGTTCTCAATCAGGGACAGCTGTCTATCGTTGTCTCTGATTGGGAACCATACTTAGGTAGCCTTTTTTCCCTCCTTGGGTTGTGGGAAGTTGACTTTGTTTAGGGCTCATTGCCTTTAGCTTTACAGTTTGTTGGGTAGAGTTTATTGTTTTGTTCGGCATCTTTCCAATATAGAGTATATGTACGCTCACCACGCTGCACCTTGGTCCTCTCCTTTCAACCGTCGTGACAGAACTTCCCACCACCAACAGACCAAGCAGTGTGGTAAAAAGGAGTCATGGACCTGGGAGGAAATCCTGGATGGGGCAGGACCGTGGACAAGGCCGGGAGAGTACCGCCGCCCGCCGGAGGATATAGAGGCAGCGAAGGCGGAACGGCGTTTCTGGGAGGATCGGCTGGCACGGCAAGAGGAGGCTGAGGCAGCCCCCCAAATTTTTTTGGGGGGGGGCACACGGGGAGATTGGCGGAGTCAGGCGATAGTCCTGAGCCAACTCCCAGTGCTTACTGGAAGCAGCGTGGTACTGGTCAGGCACCGTGTTATGCGGTGAAGCGCACGGTGTCTCCAGTATGCGCTCATAGCCCGGAGCGCTATATACCAGCCCCATGCGAGAGTGGGCATCCAGCCAGGGCGGATTGTGCCAGCTCAGCGCACCTGGTCTTCAGTGCGAAGTTTCGGACCAGGGTATCCTGCACCGGCTCTGCGTACTGTGTCTCCAGTGCGCTGGGAGGGCTCAGTTTGTCCTATGCCTGCGCTCCGCCCGTGCCGGGCGAAAGTGGGCATTGAGCCTGGAAGAGTGGTGTCAAGCCTACGCACCAGATCTCCAGTGCTCCCCCACAGCCCGGTCTATCCTGTGCCTCCTCCACAAGCCAGGCCTCCTGCATGTCTCCCCAGCCTGGTCAGTCCTGTTCCTGCTCCTCGCACTAGCCCTGTGGTGCATGTTCCTAGTCTGGCACCTCCAAAGCCAGTCCCACGCATCAGGCCTCCAGTGCGCCTTCCCAGTGCAGTACGTCCTGTTCCTGGTCCTCACACTAGCCCTGTGGTGCGGGTTATTAGTCTGGCGCCTCCAAAGCCAGCCCCACGCATCAGGCCTCCAGTGCGCATTCCCCGGCCAGAGTCGCCCTCCAGTCCGGAGCTGCCAGAGTCGCCCTCCAGTCCGGAGCTGCCAGAGTCGCCTGCCTGTCCGGAGCTGCCAGAGTCGCCCGCCTGTCCGGAGCTGCCAGAGTCGCCCGCCTGTCCGGAGCTGCCAGAGTTGCCCGCCTGTCCGGAGCTGCCAGAGTCGCCCGCCTGTCCGGAGCTGCCAGAGTCACCCGCCTGTCCAGAGCTTCCAGAGTCGCCCGCCTGTCCGGAGCTGCCAGAGTCGCCCTCCAGTCCGGACCTGCCAGAGTCGGTGCCCAGTCCGGGGTCGTCGGCGAGGGTCCCCGCTCCAGAGGCGCCACTGAAGTGGGTCGTGCCAGAGGTGGAGCGGGGTCTGCATCCCTCACCGGAGCCGCCACCACAGAGAAAAGCCCACCCAGACCCTCCCCTATAGGTTCAGGTTTTGCGGCCGGAGTCCGCACATTTGGGGGGGGGGGGTACTGTCACGCCCTGGCCATAGAGAGGGTTTTATTCTCTATTTTGGTTAGGCCAAGGTGTGACTAGGGTGGGCAGTCTATGTTCCTTTTTCTATGTTTTTTATTTTCTATGTTTTGGCCGGGTATGGTTCTCAATCAGGGACAGCTGTCTATTGTTGTCTCTGATTGGGAACCATACTTAGGTAGCCTTTTTTTCCTTCTTGGGTTGTGGGAAGTTGACTTTGTTTAGGGCACATTGCCTTTATCTTTACGGTTTGTTGGGTAGAGTTTATTGTTTTGTTCGGCGTCTTTCCAATAAAGAGAATATGTATGCTCACCTTGCTGCACCTTGGTCCTCTCCTTTCAACCATCGTTACACTCACTCACTCACTCACTCACTCACTCACTCACTCACTCACTCACTCACTCACTCACTCACTCTCACACACACGCACACAGGCATAAACTCACACACACACAAACATGGATGCGAACCCAGATAATCGCACGGAATAACCCACAAATCTCCACGTGAACACACACTTCTTATCGCACACAACATATACCCACAAAATCACCCGGTCTCTAAAATCTCAGGTGGCGGACGAGTTGAGAGAATATTAAATCTGCCATGGCAGCACACACACACACACACACACACACACACACACACACACACACACACACACACACACACACACACACACACACACACACACACACACACACACACACACACACACACACACACACACACACACACATACACACACACACACACACAGCGGTGAGCAGAGAGGATTGGTTTCATGCTGAGTGTGAGAGGCTCTGCTGTTTAGAGCGGTGGAGATCAGTAGCAGGGATAGATGTCATTAGGATAAGGCTTTTGCTCTGACTGAAGAGGTAAATGTATTTGAGGTGATAAAGAGAGTCAATCTTGTCCTCCGAGCTCCTGGTTGCCTCTGAATTAGAATGAGAATGGAGGATAGTGTGTGTGTGTCTATCTGTTTCTTCCTGTGTGTGCATATACAGGGCAGAGAGAGAGAGTTTGTGTGTGCATGTGTGTGGGTGTGGGTGTGTGCGTGTGCATGTGCGTGTGTGTGCATGCGTGTGTTCGTGTCTTTGTGGTGTGTCTCCATATGTGTGTGGGAAACAATGAGATGCTCTCTTCTAAAAGAACCCTGCCGTAATACGGAAGCGTTACAGACTCAAGCCCCCATCTTGGAATGACAATGCCTCTTCAGTGTGACACAAACTACTTAATTTAGTCTGGACTGACTTCATTTTCATGATTTAGAGTAGAGAGGCCGTTCAGAGAGAAAGCGAGGACTTCATGCAGAGTACAGGTGAGGTCCACAATTGGTAATTTTCTAGAGTGCCTGTTTTTAAATGTACAACATCTTGACACCAGTTAGAAAAGCAGAGGCACAACTCTGACAGAGGAAGAAATTTAGCGTCTGGAAACATTATGAAACCGTTTGGCTTTGTGTCCTTCACAATGCATTAGGCAGGTTACAACTGAATAAAAAGTTATAGATCGAAGAGGGATTAAAAGTGTACATACTTTAAGTATTGTTTTCATATCTACTAAAATCAAATCAAATCAAATGTTATTAGTCACATGCGCCAAATACAACAGGTGTAGACCTTACAGTGAAATGCTTACTTACGAGCCCCTAACCAACAGTGCAGTAAAAAAAAGAAAGATGGATAAGAATAAGAGATAAAAGTAACAAGTAATTAAAGAGCAGCAGTAAAAAATAACAATATATACAGAGGGGTGCCGGTACAGAGTCAATGTGCGGTGGCACTGGTTAGTTGAGGTAGTATGTACATGTAGGTAGAGTTATTAAAGTGACTATGCATAGATGACAACAGAGTGGCAGTGGTATGGAGGGGGGGGGCAATGCAAATAGTCTGGGTAGCCATTTGACTAGATGTTCAGGAGTCTTATGGCTTGGGAGTAGAAGCTGTTTAGAAGTCTCTTGGACCTAGACTTGGCGCTCCGGTACCGCTTGCCGTGCGGTAGCAGAGAGAACAGTCAATGACTCTGACACCGCCTATTAGAATTAGTGATGATTTAAATTACAGTGATGTCCAAAACGTCACGGTTGTTTCTTTACTAGAGTCAGACTCTCTGTTGATGATGGAACAGATCAGTAGAGACTGTGAGCAGCAGCTGCCCTTGATCTGGCTGACTGGCAGCTGGGGGCATGGATGCCCACTGCCCACTGTGAGCCAGGATGGACTGGCGCAGAGAAGGGAAGAGTTGGCATGTGTGGCCTGCATGATGAAGGAATGGAAGGGGATAGAGGAAGACAATACATTTATGTAATTTAGCAGACGCTCTTATCCAGAGCGACTTACAAATTGGTGCATTCAACTTATGATATCCAGTGGAACAACGACTTTACAATAGTACATGTATATCTTTTCGGGGGGGGGGTTAGAAGGATTACTTTATCCTATCCCAGGTATTCCTTAAAGAGGTGGGGTTTCAGGTGTCTCCGGAAGGTGGTGATTGACTCCGCTGTCCTGGTATCGTGAGGGAGCTTGTTCCACCATTGGGGTGCCAGAGCAGCGAACAGTTTTGACTGGGCTGAGCGGGAACTGTGCTTCCGCAGAGGTAGGGAGGCGAGCAGGCCAGAGGTGGATGAACACAGTGCCCTTCTTTGGGTGTAGGGACTGATCAGAGCCTGAAGGTACGGAGGTGCCGTTCCCCTCACAGCTCCGTAGGCAAGCACCATGGTCTTGTAGCAGATGCGAGCTTCAACTGGAAGCCACTGGAGTGTGCGGAGGAGCGGGGTGACGTGAGAGAACTTGGGAAGGTTGAACACCAGACGGGCTGTGGCGTTCTGGATGAGTTGTAGGGGTTTAATGGCACAGGCAGGGAGCCCCACCAGCAGCGAGTTGCAGTAATCCAGACGGGAGGTGACAAGTGCCTGGATCAGGACCTGCGCCGCTTCCTGTGTAAGGCAGGGTCGTACTCTGCGAATGTTGTAGAGCATGAACCTACAGGATCGGGTCACCGCCTTGATGTTAGCGGAGAACGACAGGGTGTTGTCCAGGGTCACGCCAAGGCTCTTAGCACTCTGGGAGGAGGACACAATGGAGTTGTCAACCGTGATGGCGAGATCATGGAACGGGCAGTCCTTCCCCGGGAGGAAGAGCAGCTCCGTCTTGCCGAGGTTCAGCTTGAGGTGGTGATCCGTCATCCACACTGATATGTCTGCCAGATATGCAGAGATGCGATTCGCCACCTGGTTATCAGAAGGGGGAAAGGAGAAGATTAATTGTGTGTCGTCTGCGTAGCAATGATAGGAGAGACCATGTGAGGATATGACAGAGCCAAGTGACTTGGTGTATAGCGAGAATAGGAGAGGGCCTAGAACTGAGCCCTGGGGGACACCAGTGGTGAGAGCACGTGGTGCGGAGACGTATTCTCGCCACGCCACCTGGTAGGAGCGACCTGTCAGGTAGGACACAATCCAAGAGTGAGCCGCGCCGGAGATGCCCAACTCGGAGAGGGTGGAGAGGAGTATCTGATGGTTCACAGTATCAAAGGCAGCAGATAGGTCCAGAAGGATGAGAGCAGAGGAGTGAGAGTTAGCTTTAGCAGTGCGGAGAGCCTCCATGACACAGAGAAGAGCAGTCTCAGTTGAATGACCAGTCTTGAAACCTGACTGATTTGGATCAATAAGGTCATTTTGAGAGAGATAGCAAGAGAGCTGGCCAAGGACGGCACGCTCAAGAGTTTTGGAGAGAAAAGAAGGGATACTGGTCTGTAGTTGTTGACATCGGAGGGATCGAGTGTAGGTTTTTTAAGAAGGGGTGCAACTCTCGCTCTCTTGAAGACGGAAGGGACGTAGCCAGCGGTCAAGGATGAGTTGATGAGCGAGGTGAGGTAGGGGAGAAGGTCTCCGGAAATGGTCTGTGGAAGAGAGGAGGGGATAGGGTCAAGCGGGCAGGTTGTTGGGCGGCCGGCCGTCACAAGTCGCAAGATTTCATCTGGAGAGAGAGGGGAGAAGGAGCTCAAAGCATAGGGTAGGGCAATGTGAGCAGGACCAGCGGTGTCGTTTGACTTAACAAACGAGGATCGGATGTCGTCAACCTTCTTTTCAAAATGGTTGACGAAGTCATCCGCAGAGAAGAAGGGGGGGAGGAGGATTCAGGAGGGAGGAGAAGGTGGCAAAGAGCTTCCTAGGGTTAGAGGCAGATGCTTGGAATTTAGAGTGGTAGAAAGTGGCTTCAGCAGCAGAAACAGAGGAAGAAAATGTAGAGAGGAGGGAGTGAAAAAATGCCAGGACCGAAGGGAGGCTAGTTTTCCTCCATTTCCGCTTGGCTGCCCGGAGTCCTGTTCTGTGAGCTCGCAATGAGTCGTCAAGCCACGGAGCAGGAGGGGAGGACCGAGCCAGCCGGGAGGATAGGGGACATAGAGAGTAAAAGGATGCAGAAAGGAAGGAGAGGAGGGTTGAGGAAGCAGAATCAGGAGATTGGTTGGAGAAGGAGGGAAGAGATGATAGGATGGAAGAGGAGAGAATAGCAGGAGAGAGAGAGCGAAGGTTGTGACGGCGCAATACCATCTGAGTAGGGGCAGAGTGAGTAGTGTCGGAGGAGAGCGAGAGGGAAAAGGATACAAGGTAGTGGTCGGAGACTTGGAGGGGGGTTGCAGTGAGATTAGTAGAAGACCAGCATCTAGTAAAGATGAGGTCAAGCGTATTGCCTGCCTAGGGAGGTTAATGTCACCTAGAACTGTGAGGGGTGAGCCATCCTCAGGAAAGGAACTTATCAAGGCGTCAAGCTCATTGATGAACTCTCCAAGGGAACCTGGAGGGCGATAAATGATAAGGATGTTAAGCTTGAATGGGCTAGTGACTGTGACAGCATGGAATTCAAAGGGGAGATAAACAGATGGGTCAGGGGAGAAAGAGAGAATGTCCACTTGGGAGAGATGAGGATTCCAGTGCCACCAGATGCTCTCGAGGTATGCGAGAACCCGTGGTCAGACGAGGAGAGAGCAGTAGTAGTAGCAGTGTTGTCTGTGGTAATCCATGTTTCCGCCAGCGCCAAGAAGTCGAGGGACTGGAGGGTACCATAGGCTGAGATGAACTCTGCCTTGTTGGCTGCAGACCGGCAGTTCCAGAGGCTGCTGGAGACCTGGAACTCCACGTATGTCGTGCGCGCTGGGACCACCACATTAGAGTGGCAGCGGCCCCGCGGTGTGAAGCGTTTGTGTGGCCTGTGCAGAAAGGAGAGAACAGGGATAGCCAGACACATAGTTGACAGGCTACAGGAGAGGCTACGCTAATGTAAAGAAGATTGGAATGAAAATTAACTAAACAACTGGGGAAGCGAGAGAGCAGGGCCTCCCTCACTAACCATTCACTGAAACACTCAAATATAACTTTTCCAACTTCCACTTTAGAAATTATAATTAATGTAAACTACAGTGGTTCAATGTAGCAGAAGACGACATGGAGATGTGAAGGTGTAGGAGAGGAGGGGTATCTTTGACCGTATTATGTCTGTGACTGGCTGCTGGGGTATGGACCTCTGGTGTGGTAGACTGATGAGAGAGAGGGACATGGGGTGAGTTATGGAGACTGATGAGAAAGAGGAACATGGGGAGAGTTATGGAGACTGATGAGAGAGAGGAACATGGGGAGAGGGAGAAGGGAGAGAGAAATTTAGGGAGAAAGTGTGGCATGTCGGCCTGATTCCGTGTGTCTAGTCCTGGGAGAGAGAGGGCAGCTGTGCACCAGACCCATTCCAGAGCCAGCCACAGTCAGGCCACTGGAGCTGAACTAACAACACTATAATGACCCTCCATCAACCCTTACCTGCCCTGCCTCACAGAGAGAGAGAGAGAGAGAGAGAGAGAGAGAGAGAGACAAAGAAAGAAAGAGAGAGTGAGAGAGAGAGACAAAGAAAGAAAGAGAGAGAGAGAGAGAGAGAGAGAGAGAGAGATAGAGAGATTGGGAAAGAGACAAAGAGAGAGAGAGAGACAGAGAGAGAGAGGGGGGGAAGAGACAAAGAAAGAAAGAAAGAGGGAGGGAAAGAGAGAGAGAGAGAGAGAGAGAGAGGGAGAGGGAGCTGGGGGAGGAAAAGGAAAAGATAGTTGAAGACAGTGAAAGAAACAAAGAAGGGAAAAATCAATATAATATAGCAATGTCCAGGTCCGTGTTCAATTATATCTCAATGTATTTCAGCTCAATCTGCCATTTACAGTTTATCTTGACATATCACAGAAATCTGCAAGCCAGGTCTACCCGATCATATCATCATCATGTCACAGTGTCAGCTATGGGCAATCAGAAGAAGCGTTGGTAAAATGCTTATTTTGATTGGCTAGCAGGTGTAGAATGAATTTAGTTCATAAAACTCAATCCCAGACTATTTTATTTATTTATTTATTTTATTTTATTTCACCTTTATTTAACCAGGTAGGCTACTTGAGAACAAGTTCTCATTTGCAACTGCGACCTGGCCAAGATAAAGCATAGCAATTCGACACATACAACAACACGCCGTTACACATGAAATAAACAAAACATACAGTCAATAATACAGTAGAACAAAAGAAAACAAAAATTCTTTATTCAGTGAGTGCAAATGAGGTAAGTTAAAGCAATAAATAGGTCATGGTGGCGAAGTAATTACAATATAGCAATTAAACACTGGAATGGTGGCCCAGTTGGTAGAGCATGGTGTTTGCAACGCCAGCGTTGTGGGTTCGATTCCCACGGGGGACCAGTACGGGAAAGAAATGTATGCATTCACTACTGTAAGTCACTCTGGATAAGAGTGTCTGCTAAAAAAAAATGACCAAAAAAATTACTAAAATGGGAAATGTGCAGAAGATGAATGTGCAAGTAGAGAAACTGGGGTGCAAAGGAGCAAGATAAATACAGTATGGGGATGAGGTAGATAGATAGATAGATGGGCTATGTACAGGTGCAGTGATCTGTGAGCTGCTCTGACAGCTGGTGCTTAACCTCTCTTGGGTAGGGGGCAGTATTTTGACGTCCGGATGAAGAAGGTGCCCAGAGTAAACTGCCTGCTACTCAGTCCCAGAAGCTAAGATATGGATATTATTAGAACATTTGGATAGAAAACACTCTGAAGTTTCTAAAACTGTTTGAATGATGTCTGTGAGTATAACAGAACTCATATGGCAGGCAAAAACCTGAGAAAAAATTCAACCAGGAAGTGTGGAAATCTGAGGTTTGTAGTTTTTCAAGTGATTCCCTATCCAATATACAGTGTCTGTGGGGTCATTTTGCACTTCCTAAGGCTTCCACTAGATGTCAACAGTCTTTAGAACGTTGTTTCATGCTTCTACTGTGAATGGGGAGAGAATAAGAGCCATTGGAATCAGATGACTGAGAAAATGACATGAGCTCAGTGGCGCGCCCTCACGTGAGAGTTAGCTGTGTTCCTTTTCTATTTTGAAGACAAAGGAATCGTCGGGTTGGAATATTATGGAAGATTTATGATAAAAACATCCTAAAGATTGATTCTATACATCGTTTGACATGTTTCTACGAACTGTAATATCACTTTTTTGAGTTTTCGTATTCTATTCACTGTGCGAGAACAGTGGATTTGGATTACTCGACTGAACGCGCAAACAAAAAGGAGGTATTTGGACATAAAGGATGGACTTTATCAAAACAAATGAACATTTATTGTGGAACTGAGATTCCTGGGAGTGCATTCCGATGAAGATCATCAAAGGTAAGTGAATTTTTATAATGCTATTTCTGAGTTTTGTTGACTCCACAAAATGGCGGGTTTGGTTTTGTGACTGAGCGCCGTACACAGATTATTTCAAAGTGTGCTTTCGCTGTAAAGCTTTTTTTAA
Source organism: Salmo trutta (assembly GCF_901001165.1). Lineage (NCBI taxonomy): Eukaryota > Metazoa > Chordata > Actinopteri > Salmoniformes > Salmonidae > Salmo > Salmo trutta. The sequence continues at coordinate 27,147,988 of NC_042990.1, forward strand.
ATCTGACACAGCGGTTGCATTAAGGAGAAGTGTATCTATAATTCTTTGAATAACAGTTGAATATTTTATCAACGTTTATGATGAGTATTTCTGTAAATTGATGTGCTCATTCACTGGAAGTTTTGGGAGGCAAAACATTTCTGAACATTACACGCCAATGTAAAATTGGGTTTTTGGATATAAATATGAACTTTATCGAGCAAAACATACATGTATTGTGTAACATGAAGTCCTATGAGTGCCATCTGATGAAGATCATCAAAGGTTAGTGATTAATGTTAGCTGTATTTCTGGTTTTTGTGACGCCTCTCCTTGCTTGGAAAATGGCTGTGTGGTTTTTCTTGTCTCGGCGCTGTCCTAACATAATCTAATGTTATGCTTTCGCCATAAAGCCTTTTTGAAATCGGACAATGTGGTTGGATTAACAAGAAGTTTATCTTTAAAATTGGATATAATAGTTGTATGTTTGAGAAATTAGAATTATGACGCTAGCGTCCCACATACCCCAGAGAGATAGTGAGGGAGATATGAGTCTCCAGCTTCAGAGATTTTTTCAGTTCGTTCCAGTCATTGGCAGCAGAGAACTGGAAGGAAAGACTGTAGCCTGTACTCTTAGAAAAAACAGTTCCAAAAGACTTACTCGGCTGTCTCCATATTTGAACCATTTTTGATTCCAGGTAGAACCTTTTTTAACTCCAGGTAGAGCCCTTTTGGTTCCAGGTAGAACCCTCTGTGGAAAGGGTTCTACATAGAACCCAAAAGGGTTCTACCTTGAAACAAAAATGGTTCATCAAAGAGTTCTCCTATAGGGACAGCCAAAAACGTTTTACAAATAATCCTGCAGATACAGGGAAATTAGAATTATTTTGTTGATTATCTGGATATTATTTTAGGGGTTGATACATTTTACTTTAGGGAAAATCATGTCTGAAATTTTTGTGGAAATTAAATAATTCAGAAGCCTTTTTAAACCTTGAATACATCATCATTATGCAGGAACATTCTCATCAGTGAAAGAGTGATCAAATTAAGATTTTACATCTGTAGATAGGACATTCTTTCTAAGAGTGTACACAACTAGGGAATAAGGTCAATTAATGAACTACCGCCACCGCGACCTTTGAACCCAACACTCATCATTATTGCTGTGGAATACTATCCCAATTGTCTAATGAGCATTGCATGTCTGTTGCACGGGCCAACTAACTGTCATTATATTAATGGCCGATAGTAACCAGTGAGAGCCCAGCAATAAGCTTATCTAAACAGTGTTAACACACACACACAAACACACACACAACCACGCACACACTCACTGCAGTGATCTGTCTGGCACTCCAGAGGTTAACACATATGTCTTCCAGCAATGAGACTGTTGGCAGATCATTGAGTCCTAAATGATGTGACAGAATCTGGCACAACCTGGCCTTACAGCCCTTATCTGGCCTGCCAGACACACACACTCGATAGCACATGCTTTGCTGGCCATAATTGCATAGCCCAGTAGCTCAATAGCCTAGTGACTGTACACTAGTCACATAGTGGAGTCTGACCCCTTTAGTCCCTTAAGAGATACATCAAGAAAGAAAGAAAGAAAGAAAGAAAGAAAGACAACAGTACCCATTTTTTATCATCAACTTCATAAGTTCAAATCCTTGTACAGTTCCACAGGTTTGTCAAAAAAGAAACAAAATAAGTTCATTAATTATGAGGCATAGTTCCTGCCAAATATCCCAGAAATGGCATTTTAATCGTTTTACTTTGCTTGTCTTACTGACCATTAGCTATGCACCGAGCCATCCTAGATGGCAGGGCCAGTTAAGCTCAAAACCTTATGGTCCAACTAGCCTCTCCGTTACTGGGGCTATGTCCAGCTAGCTTGTTCCTTATTCCTTAACCAATGCTCAACCTGATTGGTTAGATTCGCTTCCAAGGTTACTACTTGGTTGCCAGATTTGTCAGATCCCAGATGATATCCTGCCACTGTCATAGACTAATAGATTAATAACCCATACCGGTATTTTAGAATGCATAAAGGCAACTCTGATTTAAGGAGGGAAGTAAATGTGTACATTGTTAATCAGGGACAAGAAGGGAAACTAATCTGGCTGAGGGAGTAGAACGACAGTAGACACTCATTAGGTAGCTATTGCCTCATCCTGAGAGGATGTAGGGGAGAGCCTGTCCTATCATTGGAAGGCTGGTAATTGAAGAGATATGTAATTCTGAGCTGTTTACCAGCTTGATTGAGCCAAGACACACATGCTCCCCTCACCCCGTCTAATCTCTCTGTCCTTTTCACACTATATCTTGCAATTGATTTCACATTTACTGATCAGCTCTCTCTCTCTTTCTCTCTCTTTCTCTCTCTCTTTCTCTTTTTCTCTCTCTTTCTCTCTATCTCTCTGTCTCTCTCTTTTTCTCTTTCATCAGGGTCAGATCTTGAGCCAGGGTTTCTCTCCTTGCCAGTCCTGTCAAGTTGTCCTGGGACATGAGAGTGTGTGTGTGTCTGTCTGTGTGTTTATTTTTGCCACCATGGCAGGTCATGCTGAGCGATTGAATCATCAGATAAAGGGATGAGTTTGCCGTGGCCCCATGGCAAACACAAATACATACACAGAACACCATAGAGATATTGACGTCCAGCCTTCCAGACAATGACATGTTCCTACTGTGATGACCATGCTCCAGACTGTTTCCTGTCTGACTGTCTCTCTGAGCCTCTCATATCGCTCTAGACATGTCTGCTGTTGGGAGGTAGATGGAACAGAGATAGAAAGGGAAATATGTCTACTGAAGAGACATCCGTAATTTGTTTTGAATGCCATATTATCACACACACACACACACATACATACACAAACAGTAACCTTTGCGTCGAGAGCATTCAGTAAAGTATTAATAGAACACATCTCCAATGTTCACAAAGCCATTTTTTATGTCTGCATGAGTCACAGATGTAATATCTGGTTAGTTATTACTGTAATTAGTGTATAAATTACAAAACGCCTAGAGAATATGAAAATAGCTACATAAATGAACAATTCATGACGATTTTCATCATATAATTATAATTGGGGCATATGGGCTTTATTTGTCCTCTCTGTCTCTGTTGATCTGTGTAAATATAGGAGGGCCATTTCAAGCTAATATCTAAGCTGGTCTTGTGTGTCAGGCTCAATCGACCACTAATGTTCGGTTTTAGACCCTCTCTCATTACAGTCTCTCTTTCTCTATCACTTTTTTACTCTCTGCCCATACCGCCCACCGCCCACCGCCCATACAGCCCATACCGCCCATTCCGCCCACCGCCCATACCGCCCACCGCCCATACCGCCCATACAGCCCATACCGCCCACCGCCCATACCGCCCACCGCCCATACCGCCCTTCCCTGAGTTCTGTCTTAGTTTAGAGTGATGAAAACTAGCTAACAGTTAACTGCTGTCTCATGTCTCTTCATTGAGCAGAGCAACCCAAGTAGAGCCGTTGCTATGGGATACTCACACAGACTCAGAGCCACCAAGAGCATAGCGAATGGAGCGAGTGACAGACAGAGAGGAGCAGCTAATGGATTTACTAACGGAGGAAGTTATTTCTGATTTTGGGTTTCGGGCCAGGCCTTAAATTTGTCAGAAGCAATCGGGCCTGGGTAGGGAAGGGCCTGAATGTCGAAGGCATGGGTAGGGCAGATGGCTGTGCATCTCAATGCCATCACTAACCCCCTATGTCTTCGTACTCTAACATATGCACACCTGCAACTAAAAAGGGTTCTTCAAAGGGTTCTCCTATGGGGACAGTTGAAGAACCCTTTTGGGTTCTAGATAGGACATTTTTTTCTAAGAGTGTATTGTTGTGTACTATAGTTCTCTCATTGCTAATAAATCACCTTAAAGATCCATAAGTCCATCTGCTTTAGCCATGGTGTCACATTGGCATTTAGGGTCGGGAGACAGGTGCAGGAATGTGTAATAGTTTTTTTTATTTCTTACCCAAATTACAGCGTGCTGTGTACAGGCACAGGGACTAAGACCAAACAAACACGTATACAAAATACAGGGAAGAACCCAAACAAAAGAACGAGGAGTACCTCTAATAAGTACACAATCGCACAATGATTAACACACAGGACGAGACCTGTAATCATCTGCACAATATACGTGGCACGAAAGCCAAAACAACATAGCACAGGTACTCACACACATCAACGGACATTGGAACAATAATCGACAGCACCGTGGTGAATAAAAAGGTCACATATATACAAATATAATCAGTGGGAATAGGGGCCAGGTGTGAAAGTTCCAGAGAGATCCGTGACAGTACCCCCCCCCCCACCGATGCACTAGCAGCGCAACGACACCAGCCTCGAGGACGATCACCAGAACGCAGTACGGGTCGTTCAGGACCCGATGCAGCTGCCGACGTAGCGTTGTCATCGGACGGGCCAGTTGCCGTGGCATCGGACAGACCGGTTGTGGCGGTATCGGACGGACCAGTCGCAGCATCGTCGGACGGACCATTCTCGCTGTCTCCCTTAATGGTCGATTATTCTGTCACGTTGGTATAAAGGGATCAGGAGACAGACGCAGGAGTGCGTAATAGGGGTTTTTATTTACCCAAATTACAGAGTGCCACGTAAAGGCACGGGGACGAAGATCAAACAAACACGTAACAAAAACACAGGGCTAAAACCCAAAACAAAAGAACGAGGAGTACCTCGAATAAATACACACTCGCACAATGATTAACACACAGGACGAGACCTGTAATCATCTGCACAATATACGTGGCACGAAAGCCACAGCAACATAGCACAGGTACTCACACGAACCAATGGACATTGGAACAATAGTCGACAGCACCGTGGTGAATAAAGGGCACATATGTACAAAAACAATCAGTGGGAATAGGGTGTGCGCAATGAAAGTTCCAGAGGGATCCGTGACACATGGATACTGACTCATACACACTACATACTGTACTTTAACCTTTGTGTGTGTGTGTGTGTGTGTGTGTGTGTGTGTGTCACCACACACTGTACCTTTAAGCTGAATGAAGATGTATTTAGCCTTTGTCTGTAGAACAGTATCTGGCACCATTACCCCTCATCAGCTGAGCGTACATAGGGGGCATTGCCTCGCTAACTTCACAGATACTTAGTGCTATGGTGACACATAGGATTGGAGGGGAGGGCTTGATAAATGAACACGGAGGGTATTAATGCGGGGTTGTAGATTTGTTATTCTCTCAACTCGTCCTCCTCTTGAGCGTTAGAGAGAGGGTGATTTTGTCGGTATATTTTGTTTGCAAGAAAGAGTGTGTTTGCATTGTGATTGTACAAAGTGTGTGTGTGGGTGTGCATCCGTGTGTGTGTGTGTTAAGAGGAACTTCACCTACACTGTCCTCAGCAGATAGATCCTTGCTCACTGTTTTCTCCACTGAGGCACAATTTTGTATTTTTCTCCCATTCTTTCTCTCTCCCTCTCCTATCCTTTCTCTTCTCCTCCCTTTCTTTCTCTCCCCCTATCGCTCCCTCTCACCCCTCCTCTCTCTCTCTCTCTGCCCCCCCCTCCTCTGTCCTGCTAAGTGCTGAGTTTCCTGTCTTTAAAGGCCTGACAGTGCTCTCCTGAACTCCTCACCTCTAATTGATGCACGGACAGAGGGCCTCCTGTTGTCAGGCTTGTTAAGCCAATTAAGGCCAGTAATCACCCACTGCTGATCAGGCGTGCCGCCATCTGTACCAGACCAAGGAGGTCGGCCGGGCGCCATGTCACTGAACACACATATACACATATTAAGTCAAAATGACTTGTTTTATATAGCCAAGTTAACTAAACGTGTTCAAATGTCAAAACGTTTTGAATCAAGTTGTGTTGACATTTTATTTTTAAGTTCAGATAACAGCAACTTATCTAATTGTCTTAACTTATGAAATCAAGTTGAATCAGCTAAGAATTACATGTCTTCTCAACTTAGAAATTCACAACCGTGAAGTCAAACTACTGAAGTAACACAAAAGTACATTTTGGTCATTTAACCCTTGTGTGGTGTTAGGGCGAATTGTGAGACTCATTTTCAATGTTTACTAAAAGAAAATAGATACAATTATGAATTTTTTCAACCTGAGACTCAATGGCCTTGGCTCATTTTATGTAAAACAACACCTTTTCATTGAGTGCACACTGTGCACCCCCCTACACATTTATATTCCATACAGTTGAAGTCGGAAGTTTACATACACTTAGACCATTGGTAGACATTCCTGCAGTAACTGGTAACAGAACATGCACACAACCCAGGAAGCTTAACCCCCTAGAGTCGATTGAAGCACCCGTGCGTTAGTCTAATTTACAGTTGAAGTCGGAATACACTTAGGTTGGAGTCATTAAAACTCGTTTTTCAACCACTCCACAAATTTCTTGTTAACAAACTATAGTTTTGGCAAGTTGGTTAGGACATCTACTTTGTGCATGACACAAGTAATTTTTCCAACAATTGTTTGCAGACAGATTATTTCACTTAGAATTCATTGTATCACAATTCCAGTGGGTCAGAAGTTTACAAACACTAAGTTGACTGTACCTTTAAACAGCTTGGACAATTCCAGAAAATGATGTCATGGCTTTAGAAGCTTCCGATAGGCTAATTTACATAATTTGAGTCAATTAGAGGTGTACCTGTGGATGTATTTCAAGGCCTACCTTCAAACCCAGTGCCTCTTTGCTTGACATCATGGGAAAATCAAAAGAAATCAGCCAAGACCTCCACAAGTCTGGTTCATACTTGGGAGCAATTTCCATCCGCCTGAAGGTACCGCGTTTATCTGTACAAACAATAGTACGCAAGTATAAACACCATGGACCATGCAGCCATCATACCGCTCAGGAAGGAGACGCGTTCTCCTAGAATTGAACGTACTTTGGTGCGAAAAGTGCAAATCAATCCCAGAACAACAGCAAAGGACCTTGTGAAGATGCTAGAGTAAACAGGTACAAAAATATCTATACCCACAGAAAAATGAGTCCTATATCGACATAACCTGAAAGGCCGCTCAAGAAGGAAGAAGGCACTGCTCCCAAACCCACCAAGTACAAAGATCATACTTTTTGGGGAAATGTCCTCTGGTCTAATGAAACAAAAAAAGGACTGTTTGGCCATAATGACCATTGTTATGTTTGGAGGAAAAAGGGGGATGCTTGCAAGCCGAAGAACACCATCCCAACCGTGAAGCATGGGGGTGGCAGCATCATGTTGTGGGGGTGCTTTGCTGCAGGAGGGACTGGTGCACTTCACAAAATAGATGGCATCACAAGGAAGGGAAATTATGTGGATATGTTGAAGCAACATCTCAAAACATCAGTCAGGAAGTTAAAGCTTGGTCTCAAATGGATTTTCCAAATGGACAATGACCCCAAGCATACTTCCAAAGTTGTGGCAAAATGGCTTAAGGACAACACAGTCAAGGTATTGGAGTGGCCATCACAAAGCCCTGACATCGATCCTATAGAAAATTTGTGGGCAGAACTGAAAAAGTGTGTGTGAGCAAGGAGAACTGCAAACCTGATTCAGTTACACCAGCTCTGTCAGGAGGAATGGGACAACATTCACCCAACTTACTGTGGGAAGCTTGTTGAAGGCTACCCAAAACGTTTGACCAAAGTTAAACAATTTAAAGGCAATGCTACCAAATACCAATTGAGTGTATGTACACTTCTGACCTACTGGGAATGTGATGAAAGAAATAAAAGCTGAAATAAATCATTCTCTCTACAATTATTCTGACATTTCACGTTCTTAAAATAATGTGGTGATCCTAAATGACCTCCGACAGAGAATTTTTACTAGGATTAAATGTCAGGAATTGTGAAAAACTGAGTTTAAATGTATTTGGCTAAGGTGTATGTAAACATCTGACTTCAACTGTATGTGAGTGAGTGAGATGTTCGTAGAATTCTTGAACTAGGGGTTTTAATCAGTCTAGATTTCAGCTGGTAGCAACAAGAAGAAGCACTGCAATGTGTTTGGACCCAAGAAGGACAGGAAGACACAGTACATATGCATCAAGTGCAAGAAATACATATGCAACACACACACAGTAAAACTCTGTCCCTCTTGTTGTGTGTAGACCGGCCTTAATTTGTGTTCAATGGGGCTCATTTATCATTTCCATAAAATACTGTATATAAAATGTGTCCTTCCAATTTGTTCAGTTCAAAGCAATAAACATCAAAAGTGATGAAAACAAACCTTGTTTTATTGATATTTGTTCAAGATAACATGATTTATTCCACCCGTTTCTTGATTATAATAGATTTTTGTTTACAAAAATCACAATTCATGAAAAAAATGTGTGCTTTTATTGATAAATATGAACTAGCCGAGGTAAATGGCAAATATTACCATGTATGCTGTCTGTATTGCTTGTAATTTATGTAAGTCCACGTCTAAATATTAAGTATTTGTACGTAAATTGTTATGGCTGTATTGTTTTAAAAACCCAATAATGTTGTGGGTCCATCAGACCCGTGAACATTGGGTGAAAAACAAAAACATCAATACCACTCAAGGGTTAACAGAAGCTTTTATCCTGAGTGACTTCAGTTAGTGCATTCAATGAAGGAGATAAACAACGACATCTAAAGAAACAACAACAACAATTCTGTAATCATTACTGAGAATGTCATTGTAGTTAATGTGTCTGTTGGTTGGCTGACATTACTGAGAATGTCATTGTAGTTAAAGTGCTCTGTTGGTTGGCTGACATTACTGAGAATGTCATTGTAGTTAAAGTGCTCTGTTGGTTGGCTGACATTACTGAGAATGTCATTGTAGTTAAAGTGCTCTGTTGGTTGGCTGACATTACTGAGAATGTCATTGTAGTTAAAGTGCTCTGTTGGTTGGCTGACATTACTGAAAATGTCATTGTAGTTAAAGTGCTCTGTTGGTTGGCTGACATTACTGAGTGCACTGACAGTTTTCTAAGCTGGAGAAAAACTCACACATGAGCAAGAGATAGAGCGAAGCATAAAGTTCACTAATGACATCTCTATTGCATCACTGTTAGGGTTAGGGTTGTCAATGTACTATATCTGTAGTCTACTTAACTTGATAGTCTAGATTAATTGAAAATATGAAGTCATTTAAAAATGGAGGCTAGTTATCTCTACTAAAAACTAAATCGATTCAACTATCAATAGTTGGTTATACTGACAAATCATAAAGTTGACTTGACTTTCTTTTATTAGTCAAAATACATATTACAGGAAGTAAGTTGAAACAACAAATTCTTTTTTACTTTGCACACACACAGAAACCCAGAGACACACAGACACAGACACACACACACACACACACACACACACACACACACACACACACACACACACACACACACACACACACACACACACACACACACACACACACACACACACACATACACTCAATCACACACCGCACAAACAGCGGAAATACATGTACACATATAAACTCAGTGACAATATACAGATACCTACACAGACAGCCAGACACACAGACACACAGAAACACCATATGCTTTGAATAATCTCAATCTTTAACACATTATTTGCTGCACTACTCAAAATGTATACCGTGTCTTTGCATTTAAAAAAAGGCTTCTGAAGTTTGTAATTTCCATAAAATATCTGACTTAATTTTTCCTTATGAAAAATTTATTTAAACCTACAAAAATGTCCATTAATTATAATCCACATACTAATTAGCATTTCCTGTTGCTGCAGGACTATTTTCCTGCTGTAGCGAACTGGCTCAAATGAAGATCCAACACCTGTATAGTCCTATATTGAACAGTACTCTACCAGGGGTACCATGTCATTTCTAGGATAACACCTTGTTATTTCTGGACGGTATAATACATATTTTGCCTGGCCAACTGGGGGATGGTTTTATGCATGCTTCTTTATTGTTGAGTTTTCTTCATTGTTAGTTTGTCCCCTAACAAGGTCTGATAGTAGGGACAGTTCTCCCTAGCCATAGTGTTGTTTACCTTTCTGTATCCCACGTATTCTTGTGCCTTGTCTGTAATTGCTTTTCCAGGTGTGTCGCATGTCCCTGCTAAGAAAAGGGTTCCAGGGGTCTGCTGGGGCGCGTTCATTAACACTCGGGCACTTTGCTGCCATTTATAACACTTGTTTGCACCTGGGCTGTTGCTTAGTGATAAGTCACTCTGGAGCATTAGCTATAATGAGTGCTTCCTCTCTCTCTATGCATCTCTGTCACTTTATTTTTCTATACCTCTCTCTCTCTCTCTCTCTCTCTCCCTCTCTCTCTGTATCTCTCTTTCTCTGTCTTTCTTTCTCTCTCCCTCTCTCTTCTCTCTTTCTCTCTCTCTAGCTCTCTCTTTCTTTCTCTCCTCCTCTCTCTCTCTCTCACTCTCTCTCTCTCAGTCTCTCTCTCTCTCTCTGTATTTCTCTTAGTGCTGTGGAGGGTGAAGAGATAGGGAGAAAGGAGACAAGACATTTATGCTCCTGAGGGATACCTACTGAGAGAGAGAAGCTTAGCGCAGCATGTGGAATATGCCTTACTAAATCTATACATAGTGCATGCTTCCTTACCTCAGTACGCATACATAAACACACACACACACACACACACACACACACACACACACACACACACACACACACACACACACACACACACACACACACACACACACACACACACACACACACACACACACACACAAACACATCTACACCACATTGATATCATTCAACTTGACTATACGGATAACATTTAGACTGTGAACAATGTATTAGTACATGGTTAAAGTTTCCATTACAGAAGGGTAAAAACTAAGCAAGGATTTCTGGTTAAGTCAGGCCAAACAGGCCTCACAACAGCACAGTGCATAGTGCAGGTTCCATTTTGTGAATGACCTGAATTGGCAGCCACTGAATAACCAGAGGGACATCCATTTGATACACTGTAATGTCCTTTATTTTCACTTATACTTTATATTTTGTGTGGAGTGGATATGGCGGCAGTTTCTTTGAAATTCTCCATCCCAGCACCTCTGAGTCAGATCAGTAATAGAGAGATTATTACCAGGAACACCAGTCATCTCACGTCTGCCTAATACACTGCCTGCCCACGTTCATCAGGCTTTGGACAGCTATGTGTGTGTGTGTGTGCGTGTGTGTGTGAGAGAGAGAGAGAGAGAGAGCGAGAGAGAGAGAGAGAGTGTGTGTGTGTGTGTGTGTGTGTGTGAGTGTGTGTGTGTGTGTGTGTGTGTGTGTGTGTGTGTGTGTGTGTGTGTGTGTGTGTGTGTGTGTTCATCAGGCTTTGGACAGCTGTGTGTGTGTGTGTGTGTGTGTGTGTGTGTGTGTGTGTGTGTGTGTGTGTGTGTGTGTGTGTGTGTGTGTGTGTGTGTGTGTTCAGAAGGTTTCAGACAGCTCCATAGTTGGGAATTAGACTGCTGATGTCTTTGTTAAGGTCCTGAGATCCAGATTATTGACCATGGAGGTATATCACAAGTGCTGTGCGGGTGTGCGCGTGTGCATGCATGCGTGCGTGTATGTGTGACATGTGGGGTAACATAATCGTTATTTCTGCCTGGTAATAAGTAGTCAGTAACACATTGATAACCCATTTACAACCTGTTTTCACACACAAACGGCGTGGGAGAAGATATTGAGATGTGAAAATGTATTATGTCCCATCTTGCACCTCTACACTGTGACTTCCAGTACAAAGCTCTGTGGGTAATGGCTAATGCAATTTCCCCGCAGAGAAAATGTTCATGTAATGAGGCTGAGGTGCTTTTCTCCATAAGATTTCCATGTGGAAAAAGTGTGATATTGAACTTACTTTCTGAATTATGCCGCAGTACGTAGAGAGATAGAGGAAATTATGAGGCAGAATGGAGCGCGTGGGCGGAGGTAGGTTAAGGCAACAAAGCCAAGGAGGGAGGTTTTGATTAAAAAGACAGGAGGATGGAAAAAAGCGGCGAGAGAAGAGCGAAAACAACAAAACTTCTATCAAAGCACTTAGCGAACAACAGGAAATGATGAAGTGAGAGTGAATTGAAGGTCAGAAATTCGCTAGGCAATCTGGAGTCCAGGGAGACAAGAGTATGGATTCAAATGATTGACCTTTCATAGAGAGATGACACATTTCTAGCTACTATAGAGGGAAGAAGAAATGGTTTGGGAATATCAATTGTTGTGATGAGTAGTTTGAAATACAGGCAAGTATGGAATGTCAGAAGTGGGTGAAGAATGTTATGGTGGATGGGAGGGAGGGAGGGATTGGTTTGGGAGGGAGGGAGGGATTGGTTTGGGAGGGAGGGAGGGATTGGTTTGGAAGGGAGGGAGGGATTGGTTTGGGAGGGAGGGAGGGATTGGTTTGGGAGGGAGGGAGGGAGGGAGGGATTGATTGATTTTTATTGTTGAAGAAGCGGCAGCAATTTTGGCCTCAATTGTTCCTTAACTAGCACCATTCATATCAAAACTACACTCATCTCCAACACACACAAACAAAACATACTCACACACACACACATACTCACATTTTGTGACACAGACATACACGCATGCAGAAATGACTGCTAACATATACACACACAGTTGTACACAAGCTACTCCAGGCCTTAGTAGGCCCCCAACTCTAGTAACAACATAACGTTGTGTTTCTTTTCATTCAAATCAATCACAGGTGACCTTCTGTTGCTGCTAAGGAGAGCTCAGAAGCCTGATTAGGCTTGGCTATGCTTGTTAGTGCTCCTGTTTTCCTGCCTCCTCGCACGCACACACACACACACACACACACACACACACACACACACACACACACACACACACACACACACACACACACACACACACACACACACACACACACACACACAACAACACACGCACACACTAGCTCTCACACACAGACACACAAACTTACACAAGCACACACACACACACGGTTTGTTCCACAGCTGATTATTGTAATGATGTCCTGCTGCACCCACTGCGTAGAACAATAGAAATGTCTGCTTATTGTGACTACGAGATCCGTCTAACCATCCATGTTATCTTCACCTTCACTATAGCAGGCAATACCTAGGGCCAAAACTTTTTCTCAACAGATCACATTGACAGGAAACATCCCAAACAAACAGGGATGTTTAATTCACTGGTGGGGATCTATAGGCACACAACCCAGTCTCTCATTAACTATGTACCATATGTACAAATAAGCACAATGATTTTATGTATTAATAGCACAAACTCATGATGGAGTTCGGTGCGCCATGAGTTTGTGCTATTGGTACATAAAAATATTGTGCTAATTTAAACACTAAGCATGTATGGCACATATACCATGGACTCAGGGTTGGGTATGTTTCCCTCCTCCATATGGTCAAAGATGGAGGGTATATTGTATGTGTGTTCCTACGTGGTTGAAGGATTCCACCTTAAGCTCACACAACCTAAGTAAGCAAAGAAACAAGGTTGTGATTGAAATGGTGCCCTATTCCCTGTATAGGTCATCTACAAGACCCTGCTAGGTAAAGTCCCCCCTTATCTCCGCTCACTGGTCACCATAGCAGCACCCACCTGTAGCACGCGCTCCAGCAGGTATATCTCTCTGGTCACCCCTAAAGCCAACTCCTCCTTTGGTCGTCTCTCCTTCCAGTTCTCAGCTGCCAATGACTGGAACGAACTACAAAAATCTCTAAAACTGGAAACACTTATCTCCCTCACTAGCTTTAAGCACCAGCTGTCAGAGCAGCTCACAGATCTCTGCACCTGTACATAGCCCATCTTTAATTGAGCCCAAACTACTACCTTTTCCCCTACTGTATTTATTTATTTTATTTATTTTGCTCCTTTGCACCATATTATTTATATTTTAACTTTTAACTTTCTTCAAACTACAAATCTACCATTCCAGTGTTTTTCTTGCCATACTTTATTTACTTTGCCACCATGGCATTTTTTTTGCCTTTACCTCCATTATCTCACATCATTTGCTCACATTGTATATAGTCTTATTTTTTTCTACTGCATCATTGATTGTATGTTGTTTTACTCCATGTGTAACTCTGTGTTTTTGTATGTTGTCGAACTGCTTTGCTTTATCTTGGCCAGGTCGCAATTGTAAATGAGAACTTGTTCTCAACTTGCCTACCTGGTTAAATAAAGGTGAAATAAAAAATAAAAAAATAGTGCACTACTTTTAACCCCAGCCCTCTGGACTAGGGCAGTGAATAGGGTGCCGTTAGTTTGGGACGCAGCCAGAGAGTCCCACCAGGAAAACTGCTCCTCCATCCCCAAGGCCTAGAGTGAAATCCAATCCTGACCGACTACTAGGTGAATTTATTTCAGCCTGACTACTTTAATTCATCCCATCACTACAGAGCAGTGCACAGGGTAAAAACAGAGAAAGGGAGATATAAATTCAATAAAACTCAGATAAAGATACGGAAGCAAGGTGGGACTGAACGTACTGAGCAAGGTAGCGACAGAGGAGGTAGCGAGGGAGGAGGAGGAGGAGAGAGGTGGAGGAGGAGAGGAGCAATGGAATAACATTTTATATTTCACTGTCTTCTTATCTCTGGCACCTGACCCCCGCTCAGGGAACGAAATGTATTAAAATAAATAAATATGCTTTGGCTGGCGGTGTCTCTTTTGTATCTGTCTGGGGGAAAGACAAAGTACGGATTAATGTGTGTATGAGACGGAGGAAAATGAATGTCGGGAGCAGTCTGAGCGATGGCCCAGGGTCTCTTTCCTATCGACTCCCCTAATGTGATATGAAACACAATAAAGTACATGGGTGACAGACGGGAGCAAGGTAAGTGTGGAGGGGTGGAACAGGAACAACACAGGTAGGGACAGGTGAAAAACAAAGAAAGAGGGAGAGGGAAAGAAAGATAGAGAGAGAGCGATTGTGTGGGAATGAGTGTATAGAGAGGCAGAGGCGGAGTGAGAAAGAGAGAGAGAGAGAGAGAGAGAGAGAGAGAGAGAGAGAGAGACAGAGAGAGAGAGAGAGAGAGAGACAGAGAGAGAGAGAGAGAGAGAGAGAGAGAGAGAGAGAGAAAACCAAGGTGAAGAGACAGGCGGACTAAAATAGATGGGGAAAACTGTGAAAAGGAGGGAAAGATTAAAGGAGTAGCCTGAACTCTTTTATTTCATGGCAGAGCCACATCTC